>NW_019266506.1:256869-269977 GCF_002742605.1 Olea europaea var. sylvestris | reverse complement strand
TTTAAACTCCCCCCCCCCCCCCCCCCCTTTTTAACTTTTGTTAGAATAGCCATTTTTGATAGAAATCATCAATTGTACCCTTTAAATTCTTGTGTCCAATGCAATATGTTATTAAGAGGGTGTTTGGTGGGGATTAAAATTAGAGTTTTTAATAAATTGTGAGAGAAATTTTTAAAATGTGTGGTTGAAAAGTTGTGGAATTGATGAAAGATATAGTTAATATTAATTGTTTGACTTTAATTTAGATTAAAAACAGATTTTAATCCGTACCAAACGGGCTTTAAAACTTGCACAACTTTTGGAATAAAAGGAGTAGCTTCTGAAAGAAGCAACCTACCCACACATGCCATTATCACAATAGGCAGTAGCGGAGAAAAAAAAATGCTGGAGATGTTTACCAAGAAATATTGGGACTAAGATTTTAAGAGACTTTTAAGGATGACCCTGTGATGTAGGAACGGTAATTTGGTTAGCCAACTCGGACTGCTCGTGGCTCAGCCTGAAAAAAGCCTGAGCTAGGCAGGCTTGAGGCTTGGGCCGAGCTGGCTCGAAAAAAGAAAGGCAGTAGAGTGCCTTTTTAAAGGTAGTGCAGTTTTAATAATAATAAAAAGAATAGCCAGCTCGGCTCTGGCCAAAAAAAGCTTGTCTTAATTTTACTCAAGCCGAGCTCGAGCATTGCAAGTCACTCGACTCAACTTGATGACATCCGTACTGTGATGTGAGGTGAGATTTTATTCTTGGGTAGAGTGAGTAATTTGAGGAGGAAGGAACTTTATTGGCTCTGAAATTTTATTTTATTTTAATTGGGGGATGTAAAGGCATGTCTATAGAGTATAGAGTTGTCAAATTACTTTCAAAATGGCAATACAAAATTGTAATTTAAAAAATTGTTAGGGTAATATCACTAATTATTTTGAAAAGCAAAAGTGGACATATTTCAAAATGCATCGGGAGAAGTGAACATTTTGGGCAATTTCCTCTATTTTATTTTGGAGTAAAGAAACAAGTTGCTCAAGGAATCATTACTCTGCTCCGTTTCAGCCTGTTGGTTGCCTTCATTTTTCTTAACTGCAGAATGCTATACTTGAGTTGTGCTGAGTAAACGACCTAAAAGTATCCTTGCCTCGTAGGACTTTGGCAAAAGGGCCTTTAAGTGGAGGCACATAATGAAAAAAGGCGTCATCTTTCCAAAGTTCTTGGAAGTGACGCTACGTCACTTTTAAAATCCTAAGTTACCCTTTCCATTATCGTGTTCCTTCCCTTCCACCCTTCACCGTTTCCTTTGCATCACCCTCCCCCCGCCCACCCCACAACTCACCACCCCTTATCAGCTCCCATCAACCCCATTGCTAAAAGTAAGGCCTTTTAAAAGATAAATGCTGACTAATTCTCTTCTCAGTCGATTGCTCGGTACTATTGTTGGTCAACAGCTTAGGCTGGTTTGGATTGCATCTTGATCAATTCCTATAGTGGTTGCTTCCCAACTGCTTGTGGATAGTAGTTCTCTTGATCAGTACTCAGCTCTATTTGATTCCTCCTTTTTAGTTTCTAATGTTCTCATCCCGTCTAGCTCGCTAGCTCAATCTTATCAACAAGCTTAGACAGTTATCCTTTCTTGAACATTCTGTTTATCTGACTATTGCCCATGCTTCACCATCTAAACTTCTGCTAGAGAAAAAATGCTAATGAAAAAGGAGTTGGTAGGATAAAAAGATTAGATCCATTTCTGTTAACACGATAATAACTTTGGTTTTAAATTGCTCATAACTTCACGAGTTTTTTTGGTATTGTTTTGTTTTTCGTTCCTTTTCCTTTTCACAGGAGGCAAGAATAGCCATTGAGCGAATTGTGATTCCAAAAGGAGAACCTGTAGATTTACTTCACCGGTCTTCCAACATTTTGTTGCTTCAGAAGGATCTTATACGTAAATACAAGCTTAAATCAGAAAGAGTTGGTTGTGAGCCGGATATGCGGCTTCGTATTCTTCCTTTTCCGAGTACGGAAAATGAAGACAGTGACACAAGTGGCATTGACGATGCTGCTGAAATCGATGAATTATACAGGACAAATGCTGAAACAAATGGAGCTCCCTTTACTGTTAATAGATTACCTCTCCTTCCTGACTAGGGGAGAGGGTACATTGTGTGTTTTGATTCTTTGAATCTCCCCTTCTTTCTCCATAAAATGTAAAATACAAAAGAAAGCCATATTGTACTACAGTATCCCTTGAAAATTCTGGAAAGAAGTGGGGCTATCAATTAAAAGCTTGAATTAACCAACTCAAGATGGAATTTTCGTCTCTTAATTAAGGGTGAATAACATACACATTAAGCAACGCTCATAACCAAGCAAACGTAGTTCACAGCTGAACAACTTGATTATTTAGTCGGTATTATTTAAATAATGTACCCTTAACCCATTTCGCCATAGAATTCATCTCTATGACAGCATGAAACGCTTTATCGAAACTCCTACATGGGGAACAAAAAATGCAAAATGCCATGGAAGCCATTTTAACTCTGTTGTGCAAACTTGATTCCCTTTTCAATGGAGGATTTCAGCTCCGGCTTGAGAGCTTCCAGGCCTTGCTGCTCGAAGTCAGAAAGCAGACCCAAACCTAAGACTTCCTCCACACCATTCTTCCCAAGTTTCACCTGGTATTGCACACGACGCTGAAATTAGTTGCCGATCGCAAAAGAACAAAATCGGGAACTAGCAGCCTTTCAGAGGAGAGGCAAGAGAGCAGTAAAAATAAAAGGGTAGAGGGTGTTGAACATCCTCAGGGACAATAATTTTACTTTTGGAAAATTTGTTGTAATTTTCAATAATCATCATAAGCTAAGATTCCTCATGAAGTTAAAGAAATGATCATACTCATGGTCAAGTAGCAGCGTGCATGAAGTGGCTTCTCATTGCATCATGAAACTTACTGCCTTTTTTTCCAAAATTCGTTTCAACTGAAGGGTCATACATGCAACATGAAACAGGAAACTTGCCACGAGATTCCAAGTGAAACCTACCATTCTCTGATGTGGACATCCATCGGATCGAGATTTATTTTCTATTGTGAACTCTTATTTATGTTTCTATTATTGGGCTTGTATTATGGGTTGGCCCAAGCCCATTTCATTTTAGGGTTGTTTATTTTCCTCCATATACGTCTTGAAAAGTGAATTAAAACTTGGTGATGAATGAATTAATGAATTGTGGTTTTTCTCCTTCTACTGTTTTCTTCTTCTGCTATCTCTGCATCTGATCTCTTCTGTGCTGAATTGTTTTCTCATTCTCCATTGGGTGCTTCTGTTGGTGCTGTATTAAATTTGGTATCAGAGTCATTCGTTCTCCTTTAACCTATATATTCTCATATTCAAAAGTCATCCCAATCAACTGTTTCCACATAATCCGAACATACACCGCCATCTCCCACAACCCATCCAAAACCTAAATCACTTATACACAAAAATCCTTGGAACAACACAAACAAATTGGCAGCGACCCAGAGAGAGAGAGTTTACTGTCTTTACTGCTTTTTGTTGTCAAGAAGAATTTGGTGTTCTTAAGGTTCTTTGTGTTACTGTTGACCCAAACAAATAAGACCCTAAGGTTCCTATAAGACGACACCAGCTCGATAGCTCAAATCAATCCCTTATTTCCGGTCCATAACTCAACCATTTACCCATTAGTCCAAAAGCCCATCAATAAATCATTAAAGCAAATTACCAACCCACGCCTAACCCAACAAGCACAACCAGCACATAACCCACTCACCTTAAACCAAATATCCCATAAACCTATCTCTCCACAACCCGGCCCATACCCAACTTCTTCACCTTCAAACCATACTCCACTCCCCATCGTCACACCGTGTCAAGGACCGCAGCTTTACTTAGCCCCTTGACACTATCGCAGTCGCAGTTTGCCCAACTTCGGCCGCACATTGTAAATATTACTTCAAGTTTGAGTTGTAATTTTCGTTTCATTGTAATAGTTATTTTAATTGTAAAATAGCTCTGATATTGGTAAAAGATTAGTCTGATTCCTCGTCTTTTAAACGTCTACTCCCGTCACTTGGGTTTTTGTTCAGAATGCTATTATAGGGGGTATTAGTCATTCAAAAATCTTTCAAGCTCACTGGTGTCCGCCCCCTGCACCAGCATTTGTAATTTTCTGCTTTCATCAATTGTAATGTTCAGTTTTCAGCAATCAATGTTCAATTTACTTTCAATGTATTCAAATTCTCAATTGTAAGCTTTCTACAAAATTGCAATCAAATTTTCTTTCGTCCCGACGCGACCGAGAAAAGGCGGAAGGTAGTCTAGCGGTGCCACCAACAAAACCAAAGCCATAAACCAACATAAATCACAATCATCAGCCGCTTAGCTCTTCACGCCCTTCTTATGTTTCAAAACAAAAGAATAAGCCTATAAATATTCAATTCAGTGACTACATATCTAGAATTCAATCTTTCATGGGAGTTGAGATGGAGGGCATCATGGTCTAAATAAAGAACAAACTCTTGGGGCAGCAAATAATGGTGCCAATAGCGTAAAGTCTGTACAACTACATACAATTCCATCATTAAAATACTAAGCCAATTACCAACCCACCCCTAGCCCAGCAAGCACAACCCGGCACATAACCCCAGTCACGTTAAAACAAATATCCCATAAACCTATATCTCCACAACTCGGCCCATAGCCAACTTCTTCACCTTCAAACCATACTCCACTCCCCATCGTCACACTGTGTCGCCACCACCATTCCGCCATCCTCAACATCAACAACCCAAGACCACCGCTTGCTGCATTTGTCACCGTCGGATACTCCATCAGCTTCAATCGAGACACATGGCTCTGTATGCTACTATGCTATCTACTTCGACTTTGCTTAGGCGGGCGAACTTGGCGAACGAATCAGCTCATGGGAGGATCGAAGACTGAGGCAGCCACAAGTCATCCCCGTATTTTGCTACATACGTGGGTTCGATCCTCCAAGGCCAGGGTAGTCTGCTAGAGCTTCGCCTCCATTTGCTTGGTCGTTTGTTCATTCTTTTTGCTGTGTATCCAGCCCCTCCAAATGCAGCATTTCGCTACCACCATTTCCATCAACACACTCCCAATATATAGTCGGACTGCCTCCCAGTAGTCGCCGCTGCCGCTGACAAAACCAAAGCCATAAACCAACATAAATCACAATCATCAGCCACTTAGCTCTTCACACCCTTCTTATGTTTCAAAACAAAATAATAGACCTACAAATATTCAATCCAACGACCATACCTAAAATTCAATTTTTCTGGGAGTTGAGATGATGGAGGGTGTCATGGTCCAAATAAAGAACAAATTCTTTGGGCAGCAAATAATGGCACCAATAGCGTAGAGCCTGTACAACTGCATATAATTCCTTATTATAAGTTGAGTACCGTTTTTTGGCATCATTTAACTTCTCAATGAAATAAGCAACACGGTGGCAATCCTAACGAAGGACTACCTATTCCTACCCCAAAGGCATCATTAAGTCGTCATATCTCCCTTTCATCGATCATGAACATCAAGGTCATAAGATTTGAAAGACTTAAGAAAGAGTACGAAATATGTCCCGATTTTAAGAATATCTTTCTTGATTTGCAAAGTGGACGGTCGTTATTGCGAATAGTTTTCGCCTTGTGGAATGTTTCCTTTTTAGAGCTAATAAATTGTGCATCCCTTGAACTTCAGTGCGGGACTTCATAGTGTGGAAAATTCATGCAGGAGATTTAGCCGATCACTTTGGATGTGATAAGAACATATAGGAAATTAAATGTCAATTCTATTGGCCTAGTTCGAAGAAAGATGTTGCTAAAATAGTTAGTACATGTAACACTTATCAGTTGGCCAAACAAAAGAAGCTATACATATGTCTTCCCGTCCGTAATTGCCTTTAGCAAGATCTCAATATGGATTTTGTGTTGAGACTTCCACGCACCCCGAAGAAGCATGATTCTATTTTGGTGGTAGTCAACCGTTTCTCGAAAGTGGCTAATTTTATCCATTGTAGCAAGACCTAAGATACGTCCAAGGTTGTCACTTTGTACTTTAATGAAATTGTTAAATTGTATAGTCAATCTAAAACCATTGTGTCGAATCGGGATGTTCATTTCACTAATCACTTTTGAAGGCATTGTGACAAAAGGTTGGTGCTAAATTGAAATTTTCTACTTCTTGCCACTCTCAAACTGGTGGTGAACGAAAGTGGTTAATCATAGTCTTCATAATTTATTAAGATGTTTGGTCCAGGAAAATCTTGGAAATTGAGATTTGATTATTCCTACAACTCAAATTGCATATAACAGTTCTATGAATCGATCGTTAGTTATGAGTCCATTTGAAGTTGTTCATGGGTATAAGCCTAGAAAGTCTTTAGATCTCATTCTCATGTCCCCACATGCTAAAGTGTCTGCATCAGTTGAGGCATTTGCACAACATCTTCATAATTTGCATATCAAGATCAATAAACAACTTAAAGTCAGTAATGCATGATATAAACTTCAAGTTGATTTTACGTTATGATCCGAATTAGACCAGAGTAGCGTCCACCTAGAGCCCGAGACCTGCCTTCAAATTGCAAGTCCAGAGTGCTGGTTATTTTAAAATTTTAAAGTTGGTCCAAATGCATATGTTGTTGAACCCCCACAACGCCTTGGATACCACTCTACTTTCAATGTTGAGGATTTAGTTGCTTATAAAGGACATTTCAATCCATCCAATGATCCTCTTTCACCTCCATCTATGGACCTTGATCCTGATTCTCTTGCCACTTCTAACCAAATATCACCTCTTATAGCGCACACAGATAAAATTGATGCTACATTAGATGAATAAATTGTGTTGACTAATGATGGAGAGGTTCAATGCTTCCTTGTTCGTTGAGTTGATCGGCCTGATTCTAGCTGTACATGAATCCCCAGAGAGACACTCTAGCAGCTTGACCCAAATTTATTGGAGCTCAATCTTCATTTGCCCAAATCTCCTTCCACCCACTCAGGGAAAGTTGGTGGGGACACCAAATTCAGACCTCCATTTACAGCTTTTACAGGCATCGATAGAGGCTCGTTCAACCACTTAGTTTATGGTTGAGAGATTGACTAGAGCATCGGAGTTATCTACTCGACGGGTCAAGTTTTTCTCATCTTGAGAGAGTTGATGTGGACATCCATCGAATCAAGGCTTATTTTTAGATTTATTTTTTATTGTGGNGCTGTTGTTGGCGAAGTAAAAGGAGTAAATGCTATGTACAAATTTCTATTTCAAAATTCACCTTCTCATTACGATACCTTTTCCTAAAAGGATAATGTAGAGTATTAAGTTATATAATCAAATTGCTAATATACCAAAGTTTGGCACGAATATACCAATTTGCAATTCGCTAGAGCTCCCAGACCTACACCTAAATAGAATGACTGTACCTTTATTGGTCATGTGACAATAGGAGATGTGGAACTTAAAGGCTTTTATGAGTGGTTATTTGAAATTGACAAACAGCAACCAAATATAAAGATGTGATATTGAAGCCAAAGTCATCTAGATATAGAACATACAGCATTTAGATCTTGTGTGGAAGTAACTATTTGAAAGTGAAGTTTTGGAAAATGTTGGTTAGAAAGTAGGAAAAGTTAAGGGGAAACGTGAAAGCACAGCTCTTACGCCATTGAGAGTGTAGCTGATCCCTTTCCTGCCTTAGCTTCGACAACTTCCGTTCCACCATCTTGTGTTCGTTTCATGAGAGCTTTAATGTCTTCATCAGATAAATTGGCTTTTGGTGTGGCCTAATATCAAATGTCGAAACACAAGTGTCAGTCAATATGAGGCATACACTCATAATTTCCAACATTTCTCCAAGTATAGTACAATAAGCAAAAATGGGAAAATCAACGCAAAGGGAGTACCTGTGAAAATAATGGAAGAATTGTTATGCCTGCATGACCACCAACAACAGGTACATTGACATCTGCAACGAAGAGAAAAAAATATAGGCAATGATCTATATTTTCAACAATGCAAAACAATGTTACAAACTAGCAAGCGCTACTCTATAAGTTCATAAAATGCACGCGTACCTGCCACATTGGCTTTGGCCTTGCCAGCATAGAATGTCTTGGCCCTAACCACATCAAGTGTGGTCACGCCCAACAACTTCTTCTCATCATATACTCCTAGTCCCTTGAGGACCTCAGCTGCAATTGGGACAGTGGAGTTCACAGGGTTGCTAATCATAGTGACTAGTGCCTGAATGAAACATTCAGTCATTAAGTCATGGGTAAATTCCATAATTGAAAATCTATAGATGCAAAGAAAGGCAGGCTCACATTTGGGCAATACTTGCCGATGGCGGTGCAGAGAGATTTGACTATGCCAGCGTTAATGTTGAAAAGGTCATCTCGGGTCATGCCAGGCTTCCTGGGAACACCAGCTGGAATGATGACAACATCAGATCCCTCCAGAGCCTGTTTTAGCTGGTCATCTCCCATGTACCCAGTCACCTGTCCATACAAGCAAATACATGGATAAAGAATGTCAGCAAACAGTGCAAGAGAATAGGTGAGAAACAAACAAGCAAACAATTGAAAGTGCACAGCTTATAATTCCATGGATTGATATGAAGATTAAGTATGATCACGCAGGAATAGAAAGAAAAGATTAACCAAAAATCATTTAAATATCTCTGATCCTAAGCAATCGATCAGTATCCCAAAGAATGCGAGAGAAAATGAGGAAGAGATTTTACATTTGCAATCTTTCTCTTTACATGTTCCAGAACTCTTATTTATAACACGAGTTCAATAATTCTATTTTCAGTTTAATATGAAAAATAAATAAAAAAAGAAATCTTTTCCTAGAAAAAATGGTTCAACTTTATAATTTCCTTGGCCGAAGTTTCTATTACAAATCAAAGCTATCCTTGTTCATAATTTTTTAGTATAATAAGTAGTTGAACTTAAAACCCTACAAAGCTCTACAAAAGAAAACGCCATAAAATAAATCAAGCCACATAAATCTACAGACATTAGGTACACGAACCAACCAGCAGAAAAATGAAGAATGCCCTAAAACCCTTCATAAAATACCGAATTCAAAAATGAAATCAAATCAAAAGGCACCAAAAAGAGCAACAAGTTAAAATAAATATAAACAGGTAGAGATGGAAGCGTAAGGAACCTCAGATCTGGTGTTAATGTGGCTGACGTCAGCGGCGACACCGGGTGTTCCAGCAATGTCGTACAGGGCCAACTTAGAGACGAGCGGGTTCAGCTTCATGAGCAAAGAAAGCGGCTGGCCGATCCCTCCCGCGGCTCCAAGAATGGCGACTTTCCGCTCCGGCACCGACTCGGACGAAAAGCCACGGCGCAATACATACGATGATGACGGAGCAACTGTATAGATCCTCCTGAGAAGGGAGCTCAATATGGCCGCCTTCATTCTGCGCTTCTTTAACTATACTGTAAAATGTGACAGTGTACAGGGAAGGCAAAATTCAACGGATCCAAAATATGAATTGACAGTGTAAAAAGGCCGACGGTGAGGAATTATATTTATGGTTGGTGGGGTCCAGTGGGTGTGTCGAGAACTCCGCCGCTATTTTCCCATGCTCTGTTTGGTGGAAATTTGGGATTCTAATTTAAATCAAAATCAATAAGTAATTTTAACGAGTAAATTTAACCAATAATCACTGAACTTTATACTTAATTACTACTTGCTCACTCATCTTTTACATATTACTGAATGCTCACTCATCTTTTCATATAATTACTCATTCATCACTCGTCTCTTCAAATAATTGGGCTACTTTTACGGCAAATTTTCGACAACTTCCGACCACAAAGAATGTCGAATTTTGATACCTTTGGAAAGCTCACGATGTCCTCTTCAATTATCACCCAAAATCTCATTATAACTCCAAGGGATTCGATCGAAAAATTACCTTAAAAGTAGCCCAAAAATTCTGAAAATCTGCCCAGATTTTCAGATTTTTTGGGCGACTTTTAAGGCAATTTTTCGGCAACTTTCGACCATCAAAACTATCTAATTTTGATACCATTGGAAAGCCCACAATGTCCTCTTCAATTACCACCCAAAATTTCCCGATAACTCCAAAGGAGTTGGTCGGAATAAACCCACAAAGTCAGCATCCCGAACTTTGTCCAGATTTTCGCCTTTTCAAGACGCTGATTTTGTGGGTTTATTCCGACCGAATCCTTTGGAGTTATGGGAAAATTTTGGATGATAATTGAAGAGGACATTGTGGGCTTTCCAATGATATCAAAATTCGATAGTTTTGATGGTCGAAAGTTGCCGAAAAATTGCTTTAAAAGTCGCCCAAAAAATTTGAAAATCTGGGCAAATTTTCAAAATTTTTGGGCAACTTTTAAGGCAATTTTTCGATCGAATCCCTTGGAGTTATAATGAGATTTTGGGTGGTAATTGAAGAGGATATCGTGGGCTTTCCAACGGTATCAAAATTCGACATTTTTTGTGGTCGGAAGTTGTCGAAAATTTGCCGTAAAAGTCGTCCAATTATTTGAAGAGACGAGTGGTGAATGAGTAATTATATGAAAAGATGAGTGAACATTCAGTAATCTGTGAAAGATGAGTGAGCAAGTAGTAATCAAGTGTAAAGTTCAGTGATTATTGGTTAAATTTACTCTAATTTTAACTATCGTTTGGTTCTAATTAAAATTACAATTTATTTCTCTCTTTTATCAATTACACATTCTTTGATAAAATAATATAAAATATAATCTCAAAATTTTTTCTTCTTTTTTAATCACTTTCTTTATTAAAACACTATTCCAACAATTAAAATTTCAAATAATAGGAGCCAAATTGCACATTTTATAACATTCACAACTTTTTAACAATAAATTTCATCAATTTTTATTAAAATTTAATAAAAATTTGATTAAAATCCTCACTAAACAAGAACCGTGTAACAAATGATAAGTAATTATGAATATATAATTGAAATCAATATTTGATTTTGATTAAATTTTTCATCTTGTATAATCTTACTCAAAATAATGCGTATATTTTAAGTTCTCAATCAGAGTTAGTGGCTTTATCTAATCAAATCAGGATACTAGGATCTCAATATTATCAAAGTGTCAACAACTCCCGGTCTCAAAGGCTCATTCCAAAAAACATATAACCTCGCTCACAAATCTAAAAGAGAAATATACATCAAAAGTTCAAGAGAAGAAAGAATCACCTACATAGTAGATGTCTTAATGCGATTGTTTCGAACTTAATTTTTTTTAGATACATTTTTGAGACTTTGATGCATAGACTTTGATGCATCACCTCTTTTTGGTAAGAAGACGTCGTTGACACATATTTTTGACACATAATGACATTACGCATTGATATCTTCCTATTTTGACTATATGATATGAATGACTAATCTTCATAAAATTTGTTTCATTGACATCACTTTTTTCACTGTTCGATTCACACTAACAAATACTTTTCACTCCCACGAGATATAAGGCGGCGAACATGTACAAAAGTGGCTTCCATCAAACTTTTGGACATGCCTGATATATTTTGTGGAACAATTTGTTTACAACTTGTCTTAAACCAATATCCATTTAAGTAGCTTTTTTTAAAATTTTTTTATTTTATTATATTTTTTAAAATAATTTTTTTTTTCAAAATTTATTTTTATATATAATGCAAAATTACCGTTTTACCTCTTTTTAAATTAGTGAAACGAAGTTTGGTGGTCATACTGAAGCGTTGAGTGATCATGATAAAACGTTTTATGAAATTGGGTGGCCATGGTGATACTAAATATAAAGTTAAGTGGCCATGATGAAGCAAAATTAAATTGGATGGCCATGTTGACACTAAATACAAAGTGGTGATTTTAACCCAAGGATATATATTTGGTTGGTGGGGCCCAGTGCATATATGGAGAACTCCGTCGCTGTTCTCCTACATAACAAATGACTAGTAATTATGAATATAATTGAAATTTTACTATTTGTGAGTTTGTCCCATAAGTTTTGTTAATTTTTACACAAAATAAGAAAATACAATTAATATAATTGAAAATATAAATTTTTTATATTATTTCTAATATACTCCTACATTAAATCGAGGTGTAAAGAACTCCAGTCTCTAATATTGACTCCAAGAAACATAACCTCACTCACAAATTCAAAAGAGAAATATACATCGGAAGTTCGAGAGAAAATAAAATCATCTACATAGTAGATATGTCTTAATGCGATTATTTTGAACTTGATTGTTTTTCAATACATTTTGGACATCTTGACGCATCACCTCTTTTTCTAAGAAGACGCTAACACGTTTTTTGACACACCTAATGGCATTATATCTTCCTATTTGGCTATATGCGAAGAATGAGTAATCTTCATAAATTTTGTTTGGTAAATTATATTTCTCCCTTTTCACGCTAGTCTTTGTGGTAGATAAGAGATTGACGGAAGATTTTTTTTTTTTTTTCTTTTTTTTTGGCCCTTTTTAGAAGGAAAATGTAAAAAGAAAACGAATAAAGTAAAAGAAAGTATCAAAATCAACATCATTGATTTCCTTTCTATCTTTAGGAACTTTTTCTTGCAAAGTAATCAAAGTCAAATTAAATTTGGACAGAGAAATTCTGGTAAAGATTACTTTCTGAACAATCTAATTCACGTTTTTCTTCCAAAAAAAAAAAAAAATTAGATAAAACAAATTAGGTTTTCCCAAAACCTTTATCATTGTTCGATTTTCACTAGCAAATACTTTTCGCTCCCACGAGATAGAAGGCGGCAAACATGTACAAAAGTGGCTTCCGTAAAATTTTTGGACATGTTCAATATCTTTTGTGGAACACTTCGTTTACAACTTGTCTTAAACCAACATTCATCAGGACAGATTGATATGAACTGTACTTACAATATCATAAACATGAACAAGAAAATTGATAATTCTACTTGTATGCTTTTGGTGTACTCCTCTATGTGAGGGGGGTATAACGCATTATTTATTTAAAAGGTAGATATGTCCTAAGATAATGTCAATAAGAGAAACTTGTATATCCATGAACAAGATGCTTTTGATTTTATAAAAAG
>NW_019266506.1:221873-256780 GCF_002742605.1 Olea europaea var. sylvestris | reverse complement strand
GCCTGGCCTTGCCCAATTGCATATGCGACTCGACCCAACCCGCTCGATCAAATCTCTGATGGCAATACATTTGAAGAATGTGACAGACGTAAAAAGATTGTTATGTTAACTTAGGCACCAAACTTAAGCAATTGAACCTCATACCTAACTTTCTAACTTACCAACCAGCAGTTGCATGGAATGCCTCAAATCATGATTAAATGCCAAGACACAACTGAAAAACCTAATCCCATGACAAAACTCTTCATCCACGTTCCGCCAAGCAATGACGGCACAACCCTCATCACATTATCGTCGGATCCAACTCCTCTTCCCCCTCGCTTTGTTTTCCATGCTAATACTGGGGACGGTGCGTGTTTTTCTTGACAATTTGAAGAACAATCAGCTATATCTGCATTGGAGAGGATTAAGCAGAAGATCATTTAGAGTGCCAATTAATGTTTCTGAAGATGAAATAATCAAAGATGGATGCAATGTTTTTGAAGGGAAATGGATTTGGGATAATGAAAGTCATCCACTTTATAGAGAAGAAAGTTGCCCATTTTTGGTTAAACAAACTACATGCTTAAGGAATGGGAGACCTGATTCTTTCTATCAGAATTGGAGGTGGCAGCCTAATTCTTGCAATTTGCCAAAGTAATTATTTCTCATCTCATTCTACTCAATTCAATTTTTTTCTTTTGGTATTGCTTTAAAGAACTTGATTTTAGATTGCCAATTGGAGCCAGTAGTGCACTTGTTTAACTTCAAGTGGGCATGTAAAAGTTCTAACCTCACTAAAAATCATGTGTCAGATCTTAAGTACTGAGTAACAAACATGTGTAAAGTAAAATTTTCATGGTACGAACTTTTAGACGAGTTTTTTTTTTTTTTTTTTCCACAAAATATTACTATAAGGAAAGTTGTGTGATAAGTTGTTGAAATGGTTCAGATTTAATGCACTCAAGTTTCTGGAGATGTTGAGGGATAAAAGGTTGATGTTTGTTGGAGACTCAATACAAAGAGGCATGTTTGAGTCTATGGTTTGTTTGGTACAATCTGCAATACCAGATGGAATGAAATCTCTTACAAGAATTCCCCCCAGGAAAATTTTTGCAATTGAGGTAATGAAATTGCTTCCCTAAATCTCTTCTCAGTCTCCATTCTTTTACTAAAACAAAAGACGAACTCTGAAAAGTCCTCCAAATAGTATGTTTTGTCACTAGATTGATACCAAAACGAGTTCACTTTCACTTTTATTCCAGGAGTTCAATGCGACAATTGAGTACTATTGGGCTCCCTTCATTGTCGAGTCAATTTCAGAACATGCAACGAATCATACTGTATTGAAACGCCTCGTCAAGCTTGATTCTGTTGCTAAGCACAGTAAAGAGTGGGAAGAAGTTGATATTTTGATCTTTGAAAGCTACGTTTGGTGGATGCACAAACCTCAAATCAACGCAACGTAAGAAATGCATATCTGAACTAACTCATTTTGGACACGTCCTGTATACTTTATTAATGTAGCTCGTATTTGTTTCCCCAGATATGGATCTGAGGACAACATTCAAGAATATAATGCAACAACTGCCTATAGATTGGCATTAGAAACGTGGGCGAATTGGATAGAATCCAGCATTAATCCTCGAACTCAAAAGATCTTCTTTGCGACATTATCTCCAACTCATTTGTGGTGAGTTGACTGAGTTCCATAATCCAAAATATATGAAATCTCTTGCTGAATGTGTGGCTTCATCACATTGCATGTATTCATGGCTTATATAAGTTTATGTAGAGTTTTGAAGGAAAATTTTCATGTGCAGGAGCTGGGAATGGAAGCCTGGAAGTGATGGTAATTGCTTTACAGAAACACACCCAATTGAAGGATCGTACTGGGGAACAGGTTCAAATCTTGAAATCATGGGAATAGTAAAAGAAATCACGGGAAAATTGAAGGCCAATGTAAGATTATTAAACATAACCCAATTGTCAGAATTCAGGAAAGATGGACATACCTCAGTGTTTGGTGAACGAAAAGGCAAACTCTTGACTAAAGAACAGAGATCTGATCCAAAAAATTATGCTGACTGCATCCACTGGTGCTTACCGGGAGTCCCTGATTCTTGGAATGAGATTCTGTACGCACTGTTGTTACAAGATTATCGGGTTCCTCAATCATCATTAAGTGAAGCGAAAACTCCAGTGCCTTGAAAGCATGGCAAATCAATCTCATTTTTCCCATTTGAGAGGCTACAGAAATTGCAAAAGTCTCATCTTTTCATTGGAAGTAGGATTTCACAAGCAGATTACGAGATTTGAGCCAATATTTACCTCTTGAGCTTGTGCTTGTGAATTGGTACAACTTGCTGGGACAAACCAGAAGTTATTGTGTTGGGAAACACAGTAGAAATGCAGTGGAAGAGGAAAAAAAATTACAACTTTGGCGCAGTGAAGAGCTTTATAAGGTTAATGAGGAACCAATCAATTTATAGCTGAAAAAAGTGTTCTGAAAATTTTCAAGACCACAAATTTTTTATGTTATTCATTTGATAATTGTTATACACTATCGAATACTGCAATGTAAACATTTAATTTGAGCTCCCTGGTGTTGGAAACAGAAGTGCTACATAGGAACACATAAATTACAGCTATGCAGCAATGGGATTGATGTGTGCAAACTATAAAATGGGGCCATCCCGAATGATGTTCGGAGTTCATCTCCGACATTATTCTCCCAAAATTTTTAATCCTTCACGAAATCACAATGGAGTTCTCCAAAACCAACACGATAAAATGTATAACAATATCAAAGATAAGTGTTAGGTTTTGGCCTACAAGATGTGACAGGTCACTTGGCAGTCAGCTAAGCAAAAATAAAGCAAGAGGTCACCACACAATGTTTGTACTTCGTTTCGCCTCGTCCCATCACATTTGAGTAAACTTGTTACGTCAACATTGTTTCATGGATTCTTGCAATGAATGTCAATCGCGAGGACAATTGGCAACTATGTGAGCCAGACTGTGCACCCTCATCTACTGCTGTGTATATCTCTTCAAGTAGTCCAGAAATCAGATGGCGTATAAACTATAAAGCTTGATATGCTGGAGAAAGCACTAATAACGAATTTGTGGATCGATTTTTTTGTAAAAACTACTTTTCTATAAATCAGAAAAAATACCATAAAGTTTGTATCCTAACAACAGCATATTTATCTGGAAAGAAATATATCAAATTCTTAAATTAGCATATAATCTTGGCAACTCTTCTATACATTATCGATTAGGATCTCCATTTGGAGGTGTCCACCTAATAATCTTGGTAATGTTGATGTTTTCCAAGATCTGCATTGGAGCTTCATGCAAAATTCGTGAAGTCCAACTCTACCTTCTAACTAGCATTGTACATTTTACTTGGAATCGAACTGAACCAAAACTTGAGGTTTCTGTCCAGTTTCAAAAGAAGATTTTAGCTTATTTCTAACTCTCTAGTGAACGTGCCATAAAAACATGCGCATCCTTAATATTAGGGATTGCATGATTAAAGGGCCAATTGAACTTGAGTGGCTCACAAGATTAGGGATTGCATCATTGCAGGGCTAGCAAATCCCATCAACTCAAATTTGATTTGGCATTTCTATCAAAGATTCAAAGCTCAATATATTTGGAGAAGGGTGAAGTTGAAGTCAAGTTTTTGCTCATGGCGTTCCTTTATTTTCAAGCGACTAGCTGCTGATTTCCACAATGAGGTGCTAATCAAGTTATATAGTCTATTAGAGGTTCTTTGTTAGTGAGTTATTATACATTTGGTCCATGAAAAACGCTATTTGTATATCGGATTTGACACTTTGATATACACTCCCTTCATATTAGAGGATAGGCTTCATGATTAAAAAAAAAACCTTGAGATTTCTCGTGTGAGGTGTAACATGAGAGGAGTATATATCAAAGTGTCAGCCCGATGTACGTGTAAGCAAAACTTTTTGACCCACACATAATAAGAGCACACTTTGGCACTTTGCACTTTGCAGTCTTTTCATTCTTTTTTCTTCTTATTTCTTTTTGTCTGTTGTCACATCAAACTCTCTGAGTCCTAAAAACTGATTCTGCAAATTTGTTCCTTATGGACTTGTCAAACGGTTTGGGTGCATTTACTAAAGTTGATGAGCCATCACATAAAGAATAAACATAATAGGCAAAATATAAATAATCACTAGTTTAGACTTTGAAAGATAGAATTTATAAAATTATATAATTGTGTAAAAATAAAATGAAAAAAATATATATATGTATATGATGTACTGCAGTAAAATGACCAGCTTAATGTTAATTTATGAAGAGAGAGATCAAATGAGAAAGGAAAAAAAATAAGTTTTTAGAGGAAAATGAAATTAGTAATTGATTTTTATTTTCTTTAAGAATACAAAATAGTTAAAAATTTGGTATGTAAAGTGTCACATAATGTGATGCAAAGAGTGTGATTTGTTATTTTCACTTATGAATATTTTTATTTATTTAACTATTTTTAATAGAAAATTTGTAATATTTTATCAAAAATTATTTTTCTTTACCATACTGTAAAATGTAGTATGTAAAGCAAAAATTTAAAAAAACACATTATAAAGTGTAATTACACTCTAAATTTATGTATTTTTAAAATTTCCCTTATTAATAATATGCACCCGACTATACTTGAATGTTCGTAACAAGTTTACTAACATATATAATTCACAATTTTTAACAATGTGGTTTATAAATAAAACTCAAACTTAACAAAAATGTGTCTACAAATTAAAATGATTATTACATACAAAACAATAATTTCTTGTGTTCTATTACTAATTTATTGTTGGAAGAATTTTGTGAATAGTGACGCCGAAATAAGTATAATGATGGTGACAAAGTCGAGGCAAGTGTTGAACTCTTTGTCCTTAAGTCGAATTTGCCCCGCAACGGTGCCTACGAATTTCGGCAATCGACTCCCAAGATACAACGGCTACACTTGTGTTTGTAGCACTCCAAAACACAAGTACAACGAACCAAATGTAGGCTTATGTACTCCAAAGATGAAATGAAAGAAAATCAAAATAAATGAAATGATTTTGATTTTGGATAGAAGAGAGGATGAGAGATGTTTTTGCATATCAAACTGTGAAGAATAGGACACCCAAAGGGTCCTATTTATAGACCATGAAAGGGTGTGGACGAAATGGTTGAGGCTAAACCATGCACCCTTTCCAAACAATGCACCTTTATGAAAAGGTGTCTATTCACTAATGGTTGAGGTCTTTTTCGTAATTTCTCATTCATCCGATGTTGATTTTCGAAATGCCAAATATACCCTTCAATACATGCAGGTCGATCCCCGTTTGTGCGCTCCGAAGCGACGAAGTGGCAAACAATTTTGCCTAAACGAATTGAGTCGAGCTTTTGAGTATTTGGCCGAAGTCGATACGAACTTTAATCGATTTTCAATTCTCGATTTATTTAACCAATATCCAACATTTATTTTATGGATAATGTTATTATAATCTTTGGTTTGAGTGCAAATGAACCTTCCCCAGAAGATGCACTTTCTTAAATTGTTCCAGTACTCCACTGGTACCTCCAATCGTGCTACACAACTCGCATGGATGACCGCGCACACACGTGAGGGTCGGGATTATTTTATTCGCACGAGATCCATGTATCCCATGTGAGGACACGGTTATCGAGAGTGTCATCATGTGGGTCAAGTGACATTATTCTAGTACCTCTATACCTCAAATTTTTAATTAGTTATAATTTCAGTTAATTTCCCATATTATTTTTAATAATCACATATTTATTTTCCTACTAAATTCTCAATCATTGATCTGATGCCAAAACTAACATTGCAACATGTCACGAACATTCAAAATGATTTACGAAGTTGTAAATAAAACTTGTATTGAATAAAGACAAAATAAAACTCATTTTATTCCATTTAATCCTAATTCGATAACTGCTTGTGCGCTAGTTTTTCTTAAGATTGAAATGATGTATATTCTTCAATAAGTTGAAGGAATAAAATAACACTTATTCAGAAATTAAAATAAAGTATGAAATAATATATTAAAAGTTGAATGGCAAAAGAGGTAATTACTTAATAAAAGTCCAACATTAACCAATCCTAAAGATTGCCATTTTCGTTACTCAAAAGGAAAATTTAGACCTTGGTATGATTAAAAAATATTGCCTTTTGCAATTTAAGTTATAGTACTAATAATAACATGGGGCCATAAAGTATAATAAGAAAATGATGATTCATTGAGCAAGAAATTGTCCATGGGCTTACAAACTTTTATTTTCAGGAGTCGAAAATTCCTCTCAATTATTTTTTGTAAAGCTTATTCCAATAAGCAATACTAGGAATTGGGTCAATATTGATTACTTTTTTCCGATCGATTCGAATATGTTGGTGAAAAGTTTAGATGGTAATTCATTATAAATATATTGGTGTAGTCTAGATTCTCTGGTCGAACAACTATTTTATTTCGTAAGGAGAGGAAGGAAGGATTTCTTCATATATCTATTCTTTACTCGAGCAATAATTATCACCTATCTTATCTTGTACCAAGTAACTTATATGAATGCACCATCAAAATAGGGATTTTTAACTTAAAACTTAATCGAAATAGTAACACAACTAGACAAATGATGAAAAACTCTACCGAGCTCTAAACAATAACTCGTCAAAAATCTATTCTTGTATTAAAGGGCGAATTCCAATTTAAAATTGCGTCCATTCATTGTGTTAAACTTGAAATTCTTTCTAAGTCAATAATCTAGTTAGGAAATAATTAAACTTTTATGTCACCTTTTGTTAGTCAAATTAATAGATATTGATGGAGTTGTCGATTTTGATTATATATTTAACATTTATACAATTAAAATTTAATAAGTGGCTAGTTTTGATAAATTATTGTTACATAATTTATGTAGATTAAATATTAGGGTGGCAATTGTGAATCGTTGACATAATTTTTAACATACTGTCAAAATGCAATAATATTATTGAACGGTTTAAAAAACACGGTAAATTCCATTCACTTTCATGCATCATAGACGTCTAGATTCCAACTCAATGGCAGTGATTACTGCTGACCTGGCAGGAATGGGGAGGATCGGATGATATCATTCCACATCTCTGCTACCACATACGATAGCTACTTCTCTGGTGGCCTTACAGTTCTGTCTACTTTGTCGGAATATTCGGGGGTATCCCCCTAGAGCCGTTACTTCTTCCCGTTATCCGCTTAGCTGGCTGCAATTTTCAACTTCTCAAAGGAGAAAAGTTTCATGAACACATGGCCAGCGACTTCTGTCCGGATACGATTTGAACTTCTTAAAATACCCTCCTCGAGGTTGACATTTTTTACTTCACTTTCTCGAGGATATCGAAGTTTTGTTTTGAAGCATATTCGTAAATCGAGAAGCACTTTGGGGTACTAATGGAAACTGAATTTCATGGTGAAATTTGGAGCAATGTAGGATTTCTGATCTGCAGACGAGCCCTATTATCTGTTTGACTCCATTAAAAATAAATTTTAGGGAAAAAATTTGGAATAATGTATGGTTAAAAAATTTTGAATTTAAACATAATATTATTTTATTAAATAATGTGTGATTGAAAATATGAAAAAAAATATATATTTCTACAAAAATTGTGATTAAAAAATGTAAAAAGTTCTCAAATTTAATTTAAAACTCCCATATTTTACAAAGCATGTTACAAAGCATGTCACATTGGTAATGTGACAACCAACAAGAAGTCACATGAGTTCCACATTTTACATCACTTGCTTACCTAGCCTAATCAAGGCCATCGAAGTAGAAGAAGTTGGACTGATGTCATCACCTTAGCAGAAGTATCACATAGATATTGACCCTCTATGTTTGAGATGAAGTGTTGGGATATGCTGCAATCTATTTTTGAAAGACATACATGATATAGGTTGGTAGAAAAGGCCACCCTCGACATACAAGCAAGATGGATCACTACACTTCGACGCAAGGCCGTCGACCCCCCCTAGGGACGCTCTACCAATATCCCTGGGGAGCGCTCTACCACTACACAAGACCATCAACCCCCCTAGGGGCGCTCTACCAATACCCCCGAGGAGCGCTTTACCATTACTCCCAGGGAGCGCTCTACCACTACGCAAAGCCGTCAACCCCCCATGAGCGCTCTACCAATACCCCCGGGGGTGCTCTACCACTACGCGAGGTCTTCAATGGGCACGGAATAGCCAACCCAAACACTTAGCGATAAAATCTCTAGTAAATTGACTAGGTTTCATGGCAATTAACACGGGTACAACCTCCAGACGGGAAGATAAAGACCCCCACTCAGAACGTGGGGGTAGTGGGAATGCCAACGTGGGACACGTGACACCACAATCGCCCAGCGGTTATCCAGCTCCCAATATTTATAAATACCCCGGATGTGACACAGGTAAGGCTCTCTCTCACTCTTTTTAGCCATCTGATTTCCAATTGCAAGTCTAAAAACTAATTCTCACGCCGGAGGTAAAACGGGGAAGGAAGCCCCGCTTTCATTTTTTAGGTCACAAACACTTTGCGGAGCAGTCGGAATATCGAACGCCACAAGGTAGATAGAAAGGTATTGTTCCACAGCCATTCCATTGGCGCCGTCTGTGGGAAATCATTTGAACTAAAAAGCTATGTCGAGAAGACGAACAAGGAGTGAAACTCGTTTGGTTGGAAATACGGCGGAGACGGAGTAGGAGTCAGTTACAAGGGGTCACGAGCCATCGCCGCCTCCTCAGTATGTGATGCAGAGTCAGTTCAGCGCTTTGGAGACTCAAATGGCAACAATGATGGCGCTCTTGCAAAACCAGTCGCAGAGAGACACGGTCCCTCCATTGAGTCCGACGGAAGCGACGAACCAGCAACCGCCTCAAGCGCCGCCCGCGGTTGTTCCACCCATCCCTCTGTAGGGGACGGGAGCGCGCGGGGCCCCAGCGGTCGTAGCTCAGCAGCCCCTGCAAGCCATGGTGGACCTGGAACAAAAGATGGAAGAAATCATGGCCCAGAAGATAGATGATGCACTGTCCAAGAGAAATGATAGACGGAGGCAGATGGTGTTGGAGGAAGACCTGGTCGTCCCTGAGATCATAGCGGTCCCCTTGCCTAAAGGCTTCAAGCAACCCATGATAGAAGCATATGATGGAGTCGCAGATCCGCTTGACCACCTGCGGACCTTTGTAGACTTGATGAGACTTTATGCCACCCCGAACACTTTGATGTGCCGGTCCTTCCCTCCCACACTCAGGAGGGAGGCCAGGGACTGGGTAGCAACCTTTGCCCCACGGTCTATCAAGACGTTTGATGAGCTCTCCAGGAGCTTTGTGGCTTACTTCTTAAGCAGCTAGAGGAAGAGAAAGACAGTCATTGGGTTGATGCAGGTCGTACAGGAGAAAGACGAGTCATTGCAGGAATACTTGGCTAGGTTTAGCCGGGCTACTCTCGGCATAAAAGACCTGCAAATGTCCGCAATGGTTACTACCTTGATGAACAAAATGCGAAATCGAGCCTTTAAAATGTCACTCTCCAAAAACCCCCTAGAGTCAATGCATGACTTATTGAAGAAGGGAGATAAATATGTTGATGCGGAGGAAGCGGAGAAAGTGACCAAAAATCTCAAGGACTGATGGGAGACGGAAGCACATAAGCGAAAAGCGTATGATGGGCGAAGGCACAATGATAAGAATAAGCCGAAGAATGAACGCATAAACAAGGGTTATGCCCAAGACCAGTCGGTCAAGCAGAAGCGAGAGGAGGCCAAGGCACCCACCCCTTTGAACATCCCACGTACGAAGTTATTAATGGAGATACAACACGTGAAAGAGCTCGAATGGCCTAAACCAATGCTGACTTCCTCTAGCAAGAGAAATCAAAGTAAGTACTGCCATTTTCACAAAGATCACGGGCACGATATAGAAGAACGTCTACAATTGAAGGAAGAAATCAAGCGCCTGCTAAGGCGGGGACTATTGGTCAAGTATGTAAAAAACGACACGGGCAGACGGCTCGAAGGAATACCCCCACCAAGGGCAGGAGTGATAAACATGATCATTGGGGGAGTAGCATCGGGTGGCGACTCAAATTCAGCTAGAAAGAGCTATGCGCGTTCCACAGGAGTCTGCTCTATAAAAAAAAAAGCAAGGTTCAACCAGAGCATTACTTTCGACGAAGAGGACTTGATCGGTATAACGCATCCCCACAATGATGCCTTAGTCATGGTGGGCGATATAGCAGATTTTGACGTAAAGAGGGTGCTTGTCGATGGAGAAAGTGCAGCAAATGTCCTCACCTGGGATGCCTTCTTGGATCTAAAAATTCCCCCAGAAAAGCCGAAGATGGTGACTACCTCTCTACAAGGCTTTAGAGGGGCAACAGTGATACCAAAGGGAACTGTAAAGCTCCCAATTACGCTTGGCACATACCCAGCGACAGTGGTGATTGTGACTAATTTCTTGGTTGTCAAGACCCCCATTGTCTACAACATCATCTACGGCCGGCCATTGCTAAACGTAGATGGCGCTGTCTCATCGACCCACCATCAAATTATGAAGTTCCCAACTAGCAGAGAAGTCGGGAGCGTGCAAGAGGACCAGCACGCATCAAGAAAATGCTATGTGGATAGTATACAGGCGAAAGGCTCACCACCAATCAAGATGCTGGATGTGGAACTCCCAAGGGGACGGATCAAGTCGCTCGATATGATTGAAAAAATCTTTATAGTCGAAGGACGGGAGTTTAGTGTCGGAACAGGTTTGGAATCCGAAGAAAAGGAAAAATTGTCCAAGTGTCTAGCCGGTAACTTGGACGTGTTCGCTTGGGGCCCGGAGGACATCCAAGGATTAGCCTGACCGTCACGTAGCACCGCCTCGGTGTCCTACCAGGGGCTAAGCCAGTGAAGCAGAAAAAAGAAATCTTGCCCCAGAGATGCAGGTTGCAGCCAGAGCAGAAGTAGAAAAATTGCTACAGGCAGGTTTCATTCGAGAGGTGCAATACCCCGAGTGGTTGGCAAACATCGTACTTGTGAGGAAGTCAAACGGAAAATGGCACATGTGTGTAGATTATACTGGGTTGAATAAGGTATACCCAAAAGACTCATACCCACTCCCCAGGATAGATCACCTGGTAGACGCTACATCGGATTATGAAAAGCTCAGCTTTCTGGACGCATTTTTTGGATATCATCAGATTTCAATGGCCGAGTCCGACCAAGAGAAGACGTCATTTATCACAGACTTTGGTACGTACTGTTACACGGCTATGCCTTTCGGTTTGAAAAATACCGGGGCAACTTATCAGAGGATGGTGAACAAAGTCTTTCACGGTTTGATCGGAGATGTTGTAGAGGCTTATGTTGACGATATGGTAGTCAAGAGCGCCAAGGCTGATGACCATGTGGCCTGTTTGCAAAGAGTGTTTGACGTTGCCCGACAAAACAAATTGAGGTTCAATCCAGAAAAGTGTGTTTTTGGTACTGCAGGAGGAAAATTCCTAGGCTTCATGATCACGCAAAGAGGCATCGAAGTGAATTCAGATAAAATTCAGGCAATCCTAGAAATGAAAAGCCCTACCAGTAGGAAGGAGGTCCAGAGGCTAACAGGGCAGGTAGCCACTTTAAATCGTTTCATGAACCGGGTGGCGGACAAATGTTACCACTTTTTCAAGGCTATAGGGGGTTCCTCCAACTTCAAATGGACCCAGGAATGTGAAGAGTCACTTAAGAGCTTGAAGCGGTCATTACAGGAGCCCCCGATCTTGACCAGCCCATGCCCCGGGGACGTGTTGTGTCTCTACTTGGTACTCTCACCAAGGGCAGTCAACGCGGTGCTAGTAAAAGAGTTCGCAAAGGCACAAAAATCGGTCTATTATGTGAGCCAAGTATTGAGGGGCGCAAAGGTAGGATACAGCCTGGCAGAGCAGCTAGTGTTTGCATTAATTGTTGCGGTTAGGAAGCTGAGGCCTTACTTTCAGTCTCATACGGTGCAAGTAATGACCGACCAACCTATCAAGCAGATCCTACATCTACCAGAGACCTCTGGGAGGATGTTGAAATGGGCAATCGAGTTAAGTGAGTTTGATATTGAACTCAGGCCAAGGACGACTATTAAGGCACAGGCTCTTGCAGACTTCATCGCTGAGCTCACCATTTCGCCTGAGCACTGCCGGGGGAACAAGCAGATTGGAAAATTTATGTGGATGGATCTTTGAACGATGAAGGATCCAGGGTGGGGATCATAATGGTAGGTCCGAATGGTGAAGAGTTGGAATACTCGCTGCGTTTTGAATCCCCAGCTATAAATAATGATGCCGAGTATAAGGCAGTAATCACGGGATTAGGACTGGCAGCCAGACTTGGGGTAGCTTCAGTAGAAATTTGCAGTGACTCTCAGTTGATAATCGGACAAGTGACGGGGAAATTTGAAGCTAAAGACGGAAAGATGGCGGCATATTTAATAGAGGTCAAAAACTTGCAGAAAGGGTTCACCATGTTCAAAATAACAAAAGTCCCCCGAAAAGACAATGAGCGGGCGGACGCACTAGCTAAGCTCACATCCACAAACCCCAGACGTCTGCCTCGCACAGTGAGCATGCAAATCTTGTGGCGACCTAGCATCCAACGCGCAGTCAATGTTGTGAATGTAGAGCAAGGGGAGAGTTGGATGGACCCTTTGGTTGAATATCTCACAAAGAACAAGTTGCCGGAAGATGCATTCGCAGCAAGAAAGCTAAAAGTCCGAGCAGCCTCATTTTCCGTCATCGATAGACAACTTTACAAGCGAGGTTTCACAATGCCATATTTGAAATGTTTGCGGCCGACAGAAGCGCATGAAGTACTAGTCGAGATACATGCAGAAATTTGTGGCAACCACCAAGGGACGACCGCCCTTGCGTTCAAGACGCTTTGACAAGGATATTATTGACCTAGTATAAAGGAAGACGCTAAGGAGTTGGTGAGGAAGTGCGATACATGTCAACGCCATGGAAATTTGATCCATGTTCCAGTCGAGCAACAGACAATAGTTTTTGGGGTGTGTCCCTTCTTCTAATGGGGGATGGACATCCTAGGGCCTTTGCCTCTAGCTAAGGGACAAAGGAAGTTCCTGCTAGTCGCCATAGACTATTTTTTTTATCGATAAATGTAAATGTATAGATCAAAAATGTACCATGTACAAATACACCGAGCATACCCGGGCGAGACAATGTCCATAATCAAATACAAGTACTCCGGGCATAGCCGGGCAAATCAATGTCCATAATCAAATACAAGTACTCTGGGCATACCCGGGCGAACCAATATCCATAATCAAATACAAGTACTCTGGGCATAACCGGGCCAATCATGTCCAAAAAACGTACAAGAAAGATCAATGATGAAAATACTAATAGACACCATTAGCAAGAGAATCAAAACATTCGGATATAAAACGAACATTGCTTTGTATACGTGTGTTTTGATCCTCCTAACAATGGATTCAACTTGCACTTTTGTACCATCAAAAATACAACAATTCCTAACCATCCAAATGTAGTAGACAGTGGGAGCAAAAGCAATCCGTTTAACACAGCTCAGCCAACTCTTCCCCCACGCTTCTTTTTTCAACCATTTAAAAGTGCTCGGTACCCAACCAAAATCTGATCTGTTTCCATACCTCAAAAGTGACCCGGCATCCAAAGAATAGGTGCTGGACAGATTCGTCCATCCCCTCACAAAATGGGTAGTTTCAATCCAACTCCAAGTGCAATAGCTTGTCCCTCGTCTGGAGCTTAGAATGGGCAGCTAACCATAAAATAAATGCATGTTTGGGGGTGATGGAACCATCCCAAACCGTTCTGGACCAGAGAAGAAGACCCCCCTTGGGCCTAAAGAAGTCATAGGCGGCAAATGTAGAAAAAATCCCAGAATCCGTCCAGCTACACAATCTGTCCATTGCTGAAAATCCGTCCCGTTGGGCAGCAATAATACTGTCCCGGATGTCAACCAGCTTCTTAATGAGTGGGGAATCTTGTTTCTTTACGCAATACACCCAAAAATCTGTCCCTTGGAGGTAGACAACATTAATCCATTTAATCCAAAGTGAGTCTTTCTTACAATGGATATTCCAAAGTGTTTTAGAGAGAAGTGCAGAATTCCAACATTTCAAGTCTCTAAAATCGAGCCCCCCCTCAACTTTAGGGAGGCAAATAGTGTTCCAAGCAACCAAAGGTTTTTTACCCCCCCAAAGGAAGCTACGACAAAGTCTATTGATTTTAGAAATTACCGTAGTCGGGATAGGGAGGATAGAAAGCCAAAAACATTCCACACCTTGGAGCACGGCTCGCACAAACTCAGTCCTACCTGCATATGAGAGAGAAGAAGTCGACCAAGAACCAATATAAGATGAGATTTTATTTGTGAGCACATCATAAGACCCAACTTTCAATTTTTCTGCCGCAAGTGGTATGCCCAAGTACCTAAACGGCATGGAGCCAATGGGGAGATTTGTGAGAGCAAGAATATCCTCCAAATCTTTACCATGAATACCCGCGGTGTAGATACAAGATTTCCCAACATTTATATTCAATCCCGACATACCTCCAAAAATCGAAAGGTAATTCAATAAAATATCCAAAGACATGACATCCCCTCTAGCAAATAACATCAAGTCATCCGCAAATGCCAAGTGTGTGATCTTCAATTGAGCACACTTGGGGTGAAAATTGAAATTGCTATCCGAGGTGGCCATCTTTAGCAATCTAGATAGGTATTCAAGGCAGAGAATAAACAAGTAAGGGGAGAGTGGATCACCTTGCCAAAAACCTCTTTTACCCTTGAAAAACCCATGAAGGTCACTGTTTATCGCTATGGAATAAGATGGAGAAGTGACACATTCCATAATCCAATCAACAAAGATATTGGGAAACCCCAACCCTTCAAGAACTTCTTCAAGAAACTCCCAATTCACCAAATCAAAGGCCTTAGTAAGATCAATTTTGAGGAGGTACCGTAGAGCAACCCTCTTAAGGTTATATTGTCTCAAAAGTTCTTGTGCCAAGTGAATATTTTCAATCATACTCCGACCCTCAACAAATGCGGATTGAGCTTGGTCCACAATAGAGTCAAGCATAGGCTTCAAACAAGAGGCAAGAATCTTAGTGATTACCTTGTAAAAGACGTTGCAACATGCAATAGGCCTATAATCCCCCACCGAAGAAGAGTGAGTACCCTTAGGTACCAAGGCTAAGATGGTGTGATTGATTTGCTTGAGAAGAGATCTCGAAGCAAAAAATTCCTCAATAGCATCCATAAAATCATTACCAACAATGTCTCATGATTTTTTGAAGAAACAAGAAGTAAATCCATCTGGCCCCGGGGCTTTATCATCCCCAATACTAAAAATAGCTTCTTTGATCTCTTGCCTCGTAATATCCCGAACAAGTAAAGAAGCATTCTCCTCCAACAACATCGGTTCGTTTCTTATAACATCCACACTAGCATGCTGTCCAACAGTTTTTCTCCCCAATAATTCACTATAGAAATGCGTGAATTCGGTGCCAACCTCCTCAAGAGAGGTAGAATAAAACCCGTCTCTCTTAAGTATAGCCGGGATGAAATTCCTCTTGGCCAAAGAATGAAAATACTTAGTACATTAGTCACTATTCTTCAAATGCACACACTTTGCTTTTTGATAATAGAAACTCCTTTCCGCCTCACAAAGAGTATTTACCTCTTTTCGCAAACGAACCACTTCACATTTAAGATGAAGATTTTCTCGATCATTGTGAAATTCAAGATGTGCCAAATCAAGTTTCTTGGAAGCACTTTCGGCCCTAGAGGAAATGCGAGCAAAATGTTTTTCATTCATCCTTTTAAGCAATCCTTTAAGGCAATGTAGTTTCTTGCAAAGAGAATATTGCTTCGTGCCATCAAAAACTTTACTCCAACCAAGAGACACCAAATCAAGGAACTCATCATGCCGAGTCCACATGTTGAAAAATTTAAATGGCCTCCTCTTCCTTTCAACTTCCCCAAACAAAGTGACAATACAAGAGGAGTGATCGGAGAGGCATCCCAGGGGGAGGAAGTTAGCAAAACTATCAAAACTCTCAAGCATCCATGCCTCGTTTACCATAGCACGATCAAGTTTACTCCAAACGGAATTATTATTCCAAGTAAAGAAACACCCAATCGATCTCAAGTCCGAAGTCCAATATTTTTGCAACACATATCAAAATCTTTAATCTCATAAGGCGTGACATCGGCCCTGTTACTCTTTTCATCAAAATGAAGCACATTGTTGAAATCCCCAAGAACCAACCATGGCGAAGAGCAATTAAGACCAAAAACTTCAAGATCATGCCAAAGGGGCCTACGGGGCACAATAGTATTGAAAGCATATACAAAACTAACAAAGAAGGTACGCGAAGTTACCTTACAAGTAATAGAGCAATGAATGAGTTGTGCCGTAGCCTCCAACACATCCAAATCAACCTTCAAGAAATCCCAAAGAATCAAAATCCTCCCCGCATCATGATAGGCGAAATTATTTGCAAAGTAGAACCCAGCAAATTTATTTCTCACGACTCTTGGAAGCTTCGAGTCATCCAATTTTGTTTCCAAAATCCCCATGACGTCAATGTCATTACGTCTCATCAAGTCTTTAACCCCATTGTGTTTGAGGGGCGGGTTAAAGCCCTTAATATTTCACGAGGCTATCTTCATATTAATGAAGGGAGGGCAGCGCCCTTCTTCTTCCCAGATTTTTTTGCCAACTTTCCATCGTCATCAACTTTTGATTTTAGCTTCTCTTTAGCATTTTCACCTTCCAAAACAGCCGACCCCTTAGGGGGCTGGTCATTTCCATTTTTCGACAGCAAGGGGGGATTAATTGCAACAGTTTTGCTGTTTTGGACAGCACCCTTCTTCCTATTTCTGACCTCAATAAAAGGGGGATTAACTACAACAGTTGCTGCCCCATTTTCCCCAATATTTACCCTGGGAATGCTGCTAATATTTTCCATATTAGGAGGCTCAAATTCTGCCTGTTTTCAGATGTTCCAGCAAGATCATTCTGGCCCATATTCTGCTCAACAATCTGCCCAGAATTTCGGACATCATGCTGTCCAGATTTTCGACCAAGTTGCTGGTCATTTTTGCCATCGTTGTGACATCCCTGTAGCACTAACAACTGATTTTTGAGCAATTGGGACTGAATTACCATCGTTTCCAACCTTCTTTAAATAGGAAACAGCAACCTTTCCTTTGCCTTTCTCCCCATCAGATTTTTTGTTGTTGCACCACTTGGTCGAGTGACCAAAAACCTGACAAGAACCACAAAACTTTGGTTCATGTTCAAATACAATTTCTTGCTCCCTCAACTTTCCATTGGGGAGTCGAACCTTTACCTCACGAACAAGATCAATGGAAGCATCAACTTCCACAAGTGCTCTCGCAAAGGAGATACGACCTCTAGTAGCGGTCACTTTGTCCATTGAGATTGGTTTCCCAACCATAGAGACAATCTTACTCAATGCATTAGCATTCCAAAATTCCAAGGGAAGTCCCGGAAAGTTAATCCACACCGGCATTGTACTAACATCTTTGTCATCAAAATCAAAATAGCGCGGCATCATTTTAAGCATGAGCGGTCTCCCGTAGACTAAGTATGGGCCACCATGTAACACACTTAGTCTTTCACTATCGGTCTCAAACTTGAAAACCAACCAACCACTAGCATGAACGTGATATTTATATTCCACCTTTCAAGAATCACATAATTTGAGTAACGCGATTTTCCCCGGAAACCTACCGGCAAAGTATCCAACCAAACCATATCCCCATGCATTTTCAATATCATTTTCATCACATTCGCCCAACACAACCTCATTTGATTGATTATGGAATGTTTTCAACTTGATATTTTCCTCAATTTTGCGGTTATCCTTGAAAAGGTTAACCCATGGGGTTTTTTTCTCCAAAACTCCACCAACACTCTTCACATTTTCAGCATTATTATTCATAACTTTAACCGAATTTGATTCAAAATCAGATTGGTCAGATTCCGTATCCTCCTCACCAAGAGTTAAAGAAATGCTCAGTGAATGCAAATTTGTCACCTTATTCTCCCCCGATAAAACAGGATTTGCATCAGGTTGAACGGCAGAAACATGTTCAATAATATTCTGCATAGAAGATAGTGAAACAAGAGAGGTCGACCCTGATTTTAATTTCTTCTTCGCCATAGTAGGATACTCAGCGAAGAAACTAAAAACCGAAGGCAGAAAATGAACCCAGAACACGACAGAAAATAAGCTCCAGCCAAAGGAAATTGACGAGAAATAGGAAAACCAAAAGGACTAGAATTTGACGTCAAATAGGCAGAAAAAATGAATTCCAGCAAAAACAGAAAAAATCCCCCACTAACCTGAATTTGCCGTCAAAATGAATGAAAGGGCAGTCCAAAAAAAAACCGGTAAGAGTGGCCCAATACAATCCAGCCAAGAAATCCACCCAGGTGAATGAAGCCCAAAAGTCCCAGCAAAATAAGGCCCAAATTATAAATAAGGGCCCAGCAAGAAGACCCAAAGCAGGCCTAAAGAAACCTCTGAAAAAAAAGGTCCAGCAAGGCCCAAAGGAAATGGGCCAATATGCACCAAACAGCCCAGAAGAAAAGCCAAAGAAACCAGCAAATAACGGCCCAAAAGGCCCAGATAGAATACCTAAAACTGGCCCAAGAAAGCCCAGTAAATCCGTCCAGCAAAGGCCCCAAGAAGGCCCAAAGAAAACACCTGAAACAGGCCCAAAGAAAACCAAATAATCCGTCCAGCAAAGGCCTTGGAAAGGCCCCAAGAAGGCCCAAATAAATGGACCAAATGTGGCCCAAATATGACCAGAGAATGGCCCCAAGCAGCCCAAAGAAAAACACTACAATTCAACCCAAAAGAAAAACCAAAGAGGCCCAAGATATTCCAGCTAAGCAGGCCCAAAGAAAGACCAACAGCTAGTCCAAAAGAGATGGAGCCCAACCGAGAAAACTGGGCCTAATCACCAACAAAACAGCCCACAAAACTAAGGCCAATCGACTAAGGTCAGCCCAAAACCCGTCCAGAAACAAGAGAAACCCGGCCCAAGCAGGAGTCAAACGGGTCTCTCACCAACTCTCTGAGATTGTTATACTAAAATAGCAAAAAATCAGACTGAAGAGGCTGCACAGCAGGGGGGTAGCAGCAGGAACTTCTGACCTAATTACAAAATCAAATCAAAGTTGACATGCATGTATGCATACACAATACTTACAAGCCAACCAAGAACTCCATGGATGATGAAGAACATAAAATCGGACAGCAAGAAACCCAAAACGAACAAAGGCAGAATTGAAAACCCAGCAGAATGAAGCAAGACTGGACAGAAATGCACAAAACTGGGCACACCCGTAGCAAAGAAGGACCAAAAACGGGCAGGAGCTGGACCAAATGAAAACACCAAAGAAACTGCCGTATTCAGCTCTTCAAGGGCACCAAGAAACCAACCATGAACACAGCAAAGATGCACCTAGAGTAAACCTCAAAACTGGCTGAAAACCAATACAGCAACCAAGCAAACAAGGGCAGAAACAGAAGCCAGGCACCAAGGAATATCCAAGCAGCAATGCACCAAAAACCAAACCAAAAAGAGCCCCAGCTGGGGGCGAGAACCAGAGCTAGCCCCAGCCAACCAGCAAACCAGAGAAGAACCAACCAGCAAGAAGAGATGAACCCAAAAGAGGGAGAAATACCTGTCCAAAACAGAACCCGAAACTGGAGCAATGTAGAAGACGAAAATGGCAGCTTGAAAATAAAACCCAAAACTCACAAAGAGCAATCCGAAAAACAGAACCAGTATGTAATAATTTGATTTTCACCAATGATAAGTAAGAGTCAAACTAAAACAAATGAAGAATCACTAGAAAACTCAATAAGGCAAGGCACTCAAAGTGGGACTTTCTCTCACCAGAGTTGAGAGCATCTCTCTCTAACCTTGACTGACTGAGTCGCCATAGACTATTTTACTAAGTGGGTGGAGGTTGAGCCCTTAGCCACCATCACAACTACAAAAGTACAAGGATTCGTTTGGAAAAATATCATATGCAGGTTTGGCATACCCAGAGTGGTTATTACAGATAATGGCAAACAATTCGACAATCACAGTTTTAGAGCCTTCTATACAAGCTACCACATAGACCACAGGATGAGTTCAGTCGCTCACCCACAGTCAAATGGATGGGACGAAGTGACCAACCGAGCCATACTATGGGATCTGAAGACAAGGCTTGAAAAGAAGAAAGGGCTTTGGGCAGATTAGTTGCCCAATGTGCTATGGGCGTATCACACAACTCCCCGAGAGCTGACTAGGAAGACACCATTCAGACTGGCCTTTGGGATGGAGGCCGTGGTTCCAGTTCAGATCTTAAGCGAGACAGGCAGGATGAAAGTCAAGCAGTGGGAGAACTTGACCTTCTTGAAGAGGTAAGGGAGAAGCCTACAATAAGAATGATGGCTTATAAACAAAGAGCCGCCGAGTACTTCAACCGGAGAGTAAAGCCAAGAGTCTTCCAACCAGGAGGTCTCGTGCTAAGAGATGCAGCAGCGGCAGGACACCCTCACCGAAGCTTGGTCCAAACTGGAAAGGCCCGTACGAAGTAATCCGCGGGCTGGGGAAGGGAGCTTACAGTTTGAAAGATATGAAAGGAAGGCCACTAGGTAGGCCGTGGAATGCAAAACGCCTCAAAAAGTATTACCAGTAGATTTTGAAATATGTGCTCAAGCTACGCTTTTGTAAATACAGTAGAATATGTTGCATCGTTTATTCTCTCCGTGTAACGCCTCACGAAGGCACCCTTAATTGTAATATTTTATCTTATTCAATGAAAGACCTTCGCAGTGGCAGATGATGAAGGCGCTACGAAAGGGCCAGCCTAGCTAGGACATCCCGGTGCGCCTACTGAGCTCACAAATCCAAGAATTTTTTATGCTCACAGGAATCTTGAATCTCCATGCTCATCCCATGAAGACATGTGGTCGACATAGTCCAAAAGGCTAGGAGGAGAGTCATTTAAACCAAAAATTTGATTAAGGCCCTAAACCGTTAGACCATGCCCCCCGACGGTGGATACAGCCCAAGAGGCTTGGCGGAGAGCCATTGAAACTAAAAATTTGGTTAAGGCCCTAAATCGCTGGACCATGCCCCCCGATGGCCGACACAGTCCAAGAGGCTAGGCGGAGAGCCATTGAAACCAAAAATTTGGTTAAGGCCCTAAACCGCTGGACCATGCCCCCTGACGGTCGAAACAGCCCAAGAGGCTAGATAAAGAGCTGTTGAAACCAGAAATTTGGTTAAGGCCCTAAATCGCTAGACCATGCCCCTGACGGTCGACACAGCCCAAGAGGCTAGGCGGAGAGCCGTTGAAACCAAAAATTTGGTTAAGGCCCTAAACCGCTAAACCATGCCCCCGATGGTTAACAAAGCCCAAGAGGCTAGGCGGAGAGCCATTGAAACCAAAAATTTGGTTAAGGCCCTAAACTGCTAAACCACGCCCCTGACGGTCGACATAGCCCAAGGGGCTAGGCGGAGAGCTTTAAAAAGTCAAAAAATTAGCTAAGACCTAGCGCACGCAAAACAAATGACATTCACCCATGCTATCAAACAGCTAAACGCAAGAAATAACGCTAGGAGAAACAAACTTCAACATTAATGACCGTCGATAACATAGCATTCATACAAAAAGCATGTAATGTAGTCTTGCCCACACCCCGAACAAGTAGAAGACGATGCTACATGTAGAAATAAAAGACAACACAAAAAAAGGAGGAAGAACTGACAAAAGGTGCTACTGCTAAGGGGAAACACCATCACTGTCGCCCTGCGGCGAAGGACTAAGTAACCTAGATGACTGCGCCCCACTCTCCTTCCCCTTGCGTTGTGCACGGAATTTGTCAAAACCTGAGGGGTTAATGAAAGGATGCTCGGTTGATATCCACTCCTTGGTCAATTTGATGGATGCTGCCATCGCCTTCCCCCCGTACGAACGCAAAGCCCCGGCATAATCAGACGATGACTTGTACTGCTTAACAGATGCCTCTAAGTCCCTAGTGTACCCAGCAGAGGCCTTATACCTCTCAACCGCCTCCTCCTGAGCACAAGCCAACTCAGACCGCAAATGGTTGTTCTCTATCTCCTACTCACGGGCTCGAGCCTCCGATGCCTCAAGAGATTTCTTCAAAGAAGATACTTTCTTCTTGTAGTGATAAGCCTTATTTTTCTTTTTCTCTGCAAGAGTCTTTAGCTCTAAGGCCTAGCGACGACTCGATTCGGCAAGCCCGATCTGAAGGGCCACCACCTAAAGGATGAGAAGACAATATGAGAGTCGAGTGGTATAACCATGCAAAAAAAAAGTGTATATACATACGTATAAAATTAGAAACATACCCTTTGGAGATAAACCACTGCAGCCCTCTCAATATTGTCTGCGCTACATCCTGCGATCGACCTGGTCCGCTCGGGTGTCACTAAAGACTTAAGTACATCCATCTCCCGATAACCTCGGGTGGGAGGAAACCCGAAAATAGGAAGAGACCCCTCAAGCTCTCCCCGCGTACGACTGGAAGAGCCCGGCCTAGGAGTAGGAGCAACCTCGATAGGCTCGTCTGAGGGATGGGGAGTCTCTTCTGCTACCTGAGGACTTCCCCTTTGGGCCAACATCTTTTCCTCTTTAAAGGGGCGGGGCATAGCTCAAGATCATTTTTATGCTCTTGCTCGGGCATGGAGTCTAAGGTCCCCTCCAGGTCAAATTTCATCCCTGTACATGCAAGATAAGGCTGGTCAAACAGCAAAACAAAAGAATGCGAGAATGCAAAACAAAGAAGGAGGAGCTCAAGAGTTTACCGTCAATGGGAGAGAGACCCTCATCACAGCCCGACAGGGTCCTCAATACCTCGTTCAAATCAAAGTCCATATCTACAAGCACATACCTAAATATATCAATTCCAAAAAGCACAAACAAGAAATATGTTCAAGTCAAAAATAATAAAAAACGATGTAAGCAGCCTACCAGTTGGACGACTTATCCCCACTATCAACATGTTCCTCATGGTCAGGACTGATCCTAAATTAGGTGCAAGTGGGGGTGTATCAACTAGCTATTGAATTTGAGCTTTTAGAGTAAATGAAGCATCTACTTGACTATTAAAAAGGCGAGTTTAAGGGTGCCGCCAATTGGTATTGAAAGGAAACCAACCTGCTGAAGGCCGGGCAAAGAAAAATCGAGATTTCCAACCACTATTTGAATTCTTGAACTTAGGAAACAACAACGGAACCCTAGCAGTAAAAAAGACGAACGCGTTGCACTGAGCTAACAAGTGCATCTCAAAGACACACCTAAAGAGGTCTATGTAGAGCAGAACTCGCCTCCTACGGCAAACATACAAGAAGTAAAGTGCTTTTCTCCAAGCATTGGGGTTTATTTGACCAGGAGTAATATGAAACTCATTGAAAATCGACACAAAGAAAGGATGGATGGGTAACCGGAAACGACCATCCATGATATCCTTATACACCGCTATCTCGCGGGGGTTGGACCCGGGGAGCCTCTCTTTGGGCTCGGGGGCTCTATAGATGTAATCGTCGACCCGATCATACCTAGCAAGACATTTCTCTAACTTAAGTGTAGAATTATAAAAGCAAAACCTTTTGGAATTTCAAGGAGGACGATCTCGCCAGCCGGATCTCACTCGATTTCTAAGTTTTGATTTGGAGATTTGGTAGAGCCAACATGTCCCTTGGGGGAATTTGAAATAAAGGTTTGAGAATCAACTGAAAGGTTTTGGCTATCAGGCTCAAAGGGAAACCCATCGAACGAAGGAAGAGAAATCGAAGGACTTCGACCGGTCAAAATCCCGACCGACCGCCCGGATGGACGACCAGCCCCCCGGCTGGTCATTCGACCACTAGTCGACCGACCAGCTCGACCAGCTGGTCGGTCGACCGGCCACGCCAGACCGATCGTCCGACCAGCCTGCCAGATTTTTTTCGACGTCGATCAGCCCCTCATCACTACTCTCATTGGAAGAAAAAGAAAGAATTGTTTTATACATGGCAACAAAAAAAGATGAAGAGAAATTCAAAGAGAGATATAGGATTAAAAAAGAGAGAAAATTACCTTAGAAGGAAGAAAGCCTAGGATGTTGAGGAAAAATGAAAGTAGTTCTTTGAAGTAAAAATCACCTCCTTTTATAAACACAAGAATTCAAACTTTTTGGGGGGAGAATTCCCTCCAACATTAGGACCATTGATGGGGTGCCATGTGTACAGTAAAATTGCTACTTGATTTCGATTGCATTGCTTGACTTGCTAATACGAACTATTCATTTATCATTTATATGTATTAAAAAAAAGATTTTAATCCAACCCGGATAAAGAAAACTGCTACCCCTCGGCTAAAACATCGACAAGGGATAAGGGGGCTAATGATATAGGTTGGTAGAAGAGGTCACCCTCGACGTACAAGCAAGATGAATCACTACACTTCAACGCAAAGCCGTCGACCCCCCCAGGGGCGCTCTACCAATACCACCGGAGAGCACTCTACCACTACGCAAGGCCGTCAACCCCCCTAGGGGCGCTCTACCAATACCCCCGGGGAGCGCTCTACCACTACGCAAAGCCGTCGACCCCCTATGAGCGCTCTACCAATATCCCCGGGGGGCGCTCTACCACAACCCTTAGGGAGCGCTCTACCAATACCCCTGAGGGCGCTCTACCACTACTCGAGACCTTCAACGGGCACGGAATTTCCAACCCAAACACTTAGCCATAAAACCTCTAGTAAATTGACTAGGTTCCATGGCAATTAACACAGGTACAACCTCCAGGCGGGAAGATAAAGACCCCCCACTCAGAACATGGGGATAGTGGGAATGCCAACGTGGGACACGTGACACCACAACCGCCCAGCGATTATCCAACTCCCAATATCTATAAATACCCCGAATGTGACACAGGTAAGGCTCTCTCTCACTCTTTTTAGCCATCTGATTTCCAATTGCAAGTCTAAAAACTAATTCTCACGCCGGAGGTAAAATGGGGGAGGAAGCCCCGCCTTCATTTTTCAGGTCACAAACACTTGGTGGAGCAGTCAGAATATCGAACACCACAAGGCAGACAGAAAGGTATTGTTCCACAACCATTTCAATACCTTTGTCCTACAAGGCATCTTTTTAAGAGCCTGTTTGGGAGTGATTTTGTGAATTGATGTTTTGACCGTTAAGAGAAAAGTGGGGTCCACCTGTGAGAGAAGAACTCAAATATGACGGCTGAAATAGTTAAATAACGGTCAAAAAATCAATTTTTTTGGTGAAAAATCGCTCCCAAACAGGCCCTAAATTTTGCCTCATTGGAGAATACTCCTCACGAGATCTTTCGTATGATTGATTGATTTGACATCTTTAAAGCACACGTTCCTTAATCAACTTTTCAATTTATTTTTCCAGATATCATACCTAAGATATAGTGTGGCTTCTTTTTAGAAATATTTTATGTCGTCTCAACTTGGGACAGCGAAGGTAAAGTCTATAAAGAGATGCGCCGATCATTAGAATGAAGCCACGTCTCATCCACCAAACAATATCCACTTCTTTCCTCGAACTATAAAAGTTCACACTCGATGCCATTTACAGGCAATGCAATTTTACACGATAATAAATTTACTTAGTATTCTTTTCAACCTCGTTATATATACACCCTTGTGGCTTTTATCATTCATCACACACTTGAATACATCTAATTTATAGACTAGACTATCAGAGTTCATGATCGTCTCTTCCATTAGCGAAGAGGCTAGATGCGTCTACAATTTGTTCAGAATGTGCAGTAACCTTATAGTTGAATTTAAGGATATGTTTGATAGCCATTTATTTTCCATGGAACTTGGAAAATCAATTCCATCTTCCACTTTTCTATTGTTTGATAGCCTTTTTTTTTTTTTTTCCCTAGAATTCATTTTCCAAATTTCTTGCCACCTAAGCCATTTTCTACCTTTCCTAGAATTAAAATTCTCACCAAATATGGTGAGAATTCTAATTCCCAACTACTGTAGCGCTTTTTCTTTTTCAATTTTTTTTTGGGCAATGGAAACAAATTTTAAGAATTATTGTAAGAAAATATTTTCCTTTACTTGACAATTTTCGCGTAAAATAAAGCCAAACGAACACCAAAATATAGATGGTTTTCTTGAATTTATTATTTTTTTTTTGCAATGGAAACAAATTTCATCCCCAACATCCATAAAATTTATCCCTTTAATTGATAATTTTCATGTAAAATAAAGTCAAACGAACACAAAAAAACACTTTTATTTCAACATTTTTCACGTGAAAAATTATACCAATCAAACACAATAATTTACAATTTCCAGGAAAATAATTTTTAGGCAATTCAATTTCTTGGAATTCGTTTTCAATTCAATTCAATTCCATCTTTATAATTAAACGGACCCTAAGTGGAATCGAAATATATTGACCAAGTTGTCCAATCGAAATTCAGGGTCAACAAAGCATATTCGCAATATTTTTAAATTGTCGTGAAACGGAAGATTGATGCAGCATCCCAAGGCCAACCGTATGAAAGTGCATGGTCAATTTGTGCGTTCTTGTTTTTTTTTGGGACCAGTAGTGAATTGAATTAACAATTGACACGTTTTATGATGTACGATTTGTTTGAGAGCGAAGCGTACACGTAATCGCTTGGTCGGCCGAAGCCTAAATTTAACAGCGATGATAACGGTGAAAACTAACATCGCCGGCGCGCGTAAAGGCGTAACCAGCTCCAATTTCCCACGCTATATTTATTTATTGTGTAATTTAAACGGGGAGAATAAATTTTGACGTCTATTTTTAATCCATGTAGTATATCCCCATGGTATGTATGCGATATTAATAGAATTGATTTCATATATGTAGATATTTGGCCCCCAGTTTATTTCCCAATTTTGAAAGAATGAGAATGTAAAATATAGTCGTTTCGAACCCCACTCAAGAGATCGAAATTCAAATTTGATGGCTTGATGTGATGAATAACGATCATATTTTTTCATTTTAATGAGGAAAAAATGGGAATCAAACATGGACTTAGTTACAATTCACATAAATGAATGAATTCCTCGCAAATCTATTTTACAAATTCCACTACAAGAATAAGATGAAAGCCTTCCAAATAAGGATATTTTATATGAGTTCTGCCTACGTAACATGTCAATCTTCACCCTTCAATTTACTCAAATGTATATTAATAATAGAACTCGAAAAGATCACATTAAATAAACAAAGATAATGCTATTGCGCACTCTCTACAAAGAGTATAGTTTGAGAATCACACCTTAAATTAAATAATGTGATTGTATAAAAGATATCTATTTGTGCGCCCTAATTTCGAGCCACCTATTTTTGTAGGATGGGTGGATTAACCTATCTAAGAATTTAAATAGTCAATGTTTTGCCCCACAATTCATATTACACCAAAGTGGAAAATTCAATTATAATATTCTCTCAAGTAGGAAATAATAGCTCAATTATCTATAAACGAAAAATGACATACAATGAGTAAAACTTTTTGTAGCTTTAAGCCCCGTTTTTGTAATAGTGATTTTTAGGATATGTGTAATTGAAAAGTATTTCAAAAAATTAGGTTTATGTACAAAATTATTTTATTGAGGGCCTGTTTGGGCCCAATTTTTTTACCAAAAAAATTAATTTTTTTATCATTATTTCACTATTCCAGTCGTCTTATTTGACTTTTTCTCTCATAGGTGGACCCCACTTTTCTCCTAACGATAAAAAAATCAATTCTCAAAATCACTCCCAAACAACCCCTAAAAGAATTCAGGGTTGAAAATGAATTTAAAAAAATGAGTTTATATGGAATGGGGACCGAACAAGAGCGTTGTATCAACGATTTTACCAATAATACTTTTTAAAACAAGCATGCGTGAATATAAAATCTCAAAGCATACTGTATATATGTTACATAAGTATTATTAATTGTTCTTGACTCTCGATAAAATATTTATTTGTGGCGTAACATGTCTAAAAGTTACAATTATATGAATTACACACCAAAGTCGAAAATTCAATTATAATATTTTCTTAATTATAAAACAATAGCTCAATCATTTGTATAATTGTACACTGAGTAAATTTTATGCATCATTAAGTATAATTTCATCAATAATATTTTCGAAACTAGAGTGCAAGGATAATGAAAATCTTAGAGTTTGATATATTTTATGTAAGTATCTTTGATTCTGAAACAAATATTTATGAATAATTCGCCAATAGTAATGGACAAAATTACGAACAATCATAAATTCTTAAATCCATGAATGGCCGACTTCTTAAGTTTATGAAAAGGTTGTAATACTCAAGATTTCCATACTTTACTGAACGTTAACTTTATATCATGCACTATTCTAACTGTGATGAATAAAATAATAGAGTCCATTTTAAGTTGTTCAAAATAAGCTTTCTTTTTATAATTATGATTTGAATATTTTGCTCGTGCAATGCCCACAAACACATTTATCTACGAGTCTCGACTTGAATATTTATGTGTGTACAAATTGAAAAATGGTATATAGATGTGGATCTTCGGTACATAAAATAAAATTCTGGTTCACGTGAGTGGAAATCGAAAAGGCAGGTTTCATAGATTGCTACAAACCTCTACTTAATAATTGTACAATAATTTATTTTTGTTGAAACATACACAAAACACATGCCAAAATTTCCTAATTAAGCGCAATGCCCATCTTCCGCTGTCCTTCAATATCGAGTAATCAATATTTGATATTTGCTTGACATTAATTAATATTATGCAAGTGTTATTAATTATTGATCAAATATCTTAAAATTAAAATTTCAATAATTACCTAACAATTCATAGTAAACACCATAGTCATAATTCCAAAGAACAATAAATATAGCTCAATTCTTATAAGAAAAATTGCCCTTTGAGTACAAATTATGTATCATTAAATACAATGATGTAATCGTGATTCTATCAATCACACTTTCAAAACAAGTTTGCGCGGATAATGAAAATCTTAGAGCACGGTGCATTTTATGTAAATATCGACTTTCAATTCAAATATTTATGAACATGATCTCAAGTAATCTTGACTTTAAAATTTTTTATTACACGGGATCACCGTCATTCAATGAACAATCAAAGTCACATATGAATTCTAACACCATACACGCACATTTTAACTTATATATTACGAACTCTTCTAATTTGATTTTTATGATTCTATTCTTGCATGCAAAGAAACCAAAACAATCATTAGAACCACTTTTCAAATGTCTTTAGACATTTTGGACTCAAAAAGTATTTACGATGAAAAACAAATTTCAATATACCCTAATATTGTAAAATTTTCATGTACCTTTGTCAATTTATATATTTTCTATGTTATTCAATGAAATGTTATTCTAATTATTTTTAACACACTTACGAGATAAATTCCCTAACGAAGGACCATGCCAACCGTGCACAATCCTTCGATGAGAGTCGAAATGGAATCATAATATTCATTACATAGAAAACAATAGCTCCATTGTTAAGAAGAAAAAATGTTGGGCAATGATAATTTTATGTATCATTAAGTTCAATATAATATTGTGATATCATAATTTTATCGATAATATTATCAAAACGAGCACAAAAATATTGAAAATCCAATTATAATTTTGAATAGAAAACAAATGTTATGTACCATCAAATACAATCTTATCTTATGCAATCACAATTTTATCAATAATACTTTCAAAAGACTTTGCATGGACAATGAAACTATTAATATGATAGACTTTACATAAATATTATTAATTATCCTCAACTGTAGATACAAATATTTATGAGCATAATCTCGGACAATCTTGACCTTATAAATTTTTATTACACTACATCCGTGTAATCCAATGATTGGTCAAAGATGCATTCAAATTCTAACACATTACACAAGCATATTTGGAGTTGTATATAATCGGTTTACATTATAAATAAATATAAATATGTAGTGTATAAGTAAATAGTACATGTAAGTCACACAAAATGAACGCATAAAAAGTGGTTTGACTTGTAGACAATAGATAGAGCTTGGACAATCTTGACCTTATAAATTTTTATTACACTACATCCGTGTAATCCAATGATTGGTCAAAGATGCATTCAAATTCTAACACATTACACAAGCATATTTGGAGTTGTATATAATCGGTTTACATTATAAATAAATATAAATATGTAGTGTATAAGTAAATAGTACATGTAAGTCACACAAAATGAACGCATAAAAAGTGGTTTGACTTGTAGACAATAGATAGAGCTTATTTGGGAGTGATTTTAAGAATTGATTTTTTGATCGTTAGAAAAAAAGTGGGGTTCACCTGTGAGAGAATAAGTCAAATATGACGGCTAAAATAGTAAAATAACGGTCAAAAATTTAATTTTTTGGGTGAAAAAATCGTTCCCAAACAGACTCATAAATAAGTGCAAAACACGTGCACGCACATCCAAATATGCGCGTATATATTATGAAATCTAGTAGTTCAGTTTTTTTATTTTTTATGGTTCTATTCTTGCGAGCAAAGAAACCAAAACAAAAAACAAACATTAGAAATCTCTATACCACTTTTCAAATGTCTTTTGACATTTTGGACACACAACATTTGTGCTAAAAATGAATTTCAACAAACCCTATTTTTTTCAAAAGCTTGCCTTTGACAATTTTTCCAATTCTTGATCTCGTTTTACAAATGCATATTTAGTACATGGTATAAAACTCTACTTAATAACAGTACAATAATTTAATTTTTGGATAGAATTTAATCTAACTTATTAAAAAATACACAACATGCATACCAAATTTCCCAATGAAGGCCAATGCCAGTCTCCCCAATCCTTCAATGAGAGTACGTACATGTCTGAAAATTTAGTATTTGATATTTGCTCAACAATTCATATTATCCCTAAGTCCAAATTGGAATTATAATATCTTATTACATAAAAACAATGCCTCAATTGTATCGTCAAGTTAAATATAATATCACACGACCGCAATTTATTGACAATATTTTCAAAACGAGCACAAAGATAATGAAACCATTAGAGCAAAAGTTTACGCAAGTATTACTAATTATCTTTGAATCTTTATCAAATATCTAAAAATTAAATAGTCAATAATTTCCCAACAACTCACACATCAAGCATTTTAATCATTAAATACAATATAATCTGACGCAATTGCGATTTTATCAAAAATACTTTAAAAACAAGTTTGCAAGGATTATGAAAATCTTAGAGCATGATATTTTTCTTTACGTAAATATCATTAATTATATTTGACTTTACGTCGATTTTTTATGAGTATAATCTCGAGTATTCTTGACTTTTTAAATTCCCAATTACATGAGATTTCCGTAATACAAAGAACGGATAAGGTCGCTCGCACCTATATTCTAATACCTTACACACGCTCTTTAGTCACGTATATATTATGAATTCTTCTAGTTTAATTTTTATGATTCTATTCTTGCAAGCAAAGAAACCAAAACAAAAACAAACATTAGAACCACTTTTTAAATACCTTCCAATGTTTTAGACACAAAATTACGTGTGACGAAAAATAAAGTTCAACATAAACTAATTTTGTAAAACTTTCTTGATGTCCCAAAGAAATAAATTAAATACATGAGATAAATTTCATAATGAAGGACCGTGCCAACCTTGCACAGTCCTTTAACGAGAGTGGGGTATAGGTTGTATCTCTGATTTCTTCAACCAAAAATATAAATTAATGCACTTTAAGAGAGAGAAAATAAGTAGATAGCGAAAATAAGTAGAGAGAGGGAGTAAATGGAGGCAGGGCGCGAGAGAGAGAGCTGTCTCGTGAACCCAGTAAGTGAAGAAAAAGCTCTTTTCTTTCCTGTACTCTCTTCTTCTTCTTCTTTCTTCGTCCACATACTCTCTTTACTCTCCATACCTTCTCTGTAAAAACCTTGCTTTCTCCCTAAAGCAATTCCGTTTCTAACTCTAACATTCACATTCATTCTTTCCTTACCTTTTGAATCACGGGATCCCCATCAATTCTTTTTCTCTTTTCCGTTTCTATCCCTTTTCATGTATTCTTTAAAGTTTCAATCTGTCTCTCTCCATTGTTGCTTCACATTGATGAGATACACTGAGGGAAACTGAAAAAAGAACCCAACCGGAGAGGGAAAAGTGTATACACAGAGGATTGTATAGAGGAGAGTGAGTGTGGGAGTGTGTGAAAATGTCGCATCAGGGGAAATCTACGTCGGAGCTACGGTTACAAGCGCTGTCGGATCGGTTAAGGAATACGCTAAGTTACGATGAAGAGGATAACGGTGTCAACGTTAATAAGCCGGACTTTCGGGAACTCGATCTGGGATCGCCTGTTTCGCCGCTGCGGCATCGGGCTTGTAGAGTCAGTGCCTCCACCGCCACTACACCCAGCAGCAGTTCCAGTTCCTCTGGATCGGTGTCTGGCCGGAGCACTGCCGGGGTCCACTCGAATCCACCTAGGAAATCCAATTCCAACAGTCACTCAGGTGAGCTTTCGAGTTGTTCCGTGGGAAGTTCCCCATCGGCGGTGCGTAACTCCAATCCTGGTAATACTCGCACCGCTTCGGGCGGTACTCACCAGTTAATTTACTCCAGTGGTGGCTCTGTCAACTCTCCAGCGGTCAATGTGCTCCCCAACGGGAACATTTGCCCTTCCGGCAGGGTCTTAAAGACCGGCATGGCCAGTAGGCCAACTAAGACAGACGTTTTGGGGTCTGGGACGGGCAATTACGGCCATGGCAGCATAATGCGGGGTGGTCCTTCATCAAAGCCCAGCGTCACAAAGGACAGCCGACCCATAAATTACTCGAGAGGATTAATAGTTGGTGGAGAGTCAGTGAAGAGAACGGGAACATATAATAATGATGATGCAGAGGAGTTGAAAAAAAGGGGGAATGAGAATTACAGGAAGGGAAATTTTGCAGAGGCTTTAGCCTTTTACAGTAAAGCAATTGCCGTATCCCCAAGCAATGCCGCTTACCATTTCAATCGAGCCGCTACTTTAATTGGGCTTAGGAGATTGGCTGAGGCTGTTCGGGAATGTGAAGAGGCTATAAAGTTGGATCCAGGGTACGTGAGGGCGCATCATCGTTTAGGATCTTTGCTTCTTAGGTGAGACCTTGCACAAAGTTCTAATCTTTTGCTTGTTAACTATTCAGGTTTTCGGTATAGGTGCAAAATCAATGCTGTTTCATAGTTATTCTTTAGAATGTGGTGTTTGTGATCTACACTGGTGAAAAGTTTTTGATTCTATAATAGGTTTTGAGCTAGATCTGGTTCATTTGATTATTTCTGTTTTTTGGTTTTTTATTTGTTTCGTTGTGGCTAATGTCTCTGCTACGTATTCTTTTTGGATCCCATTGTGATAGGGCCATCATTGGTCTTTTTCTCGGACAACTGTATGTTTTCCTTCTCTGTTATTGTGGCTCCAAGTTTGTAGGCTGGATGACATACAAATTTTCTGTGGCAATGGGCCACTATTAAGGTTTGAAGTAGTAGGATTCACAGCCACATTTTAGTTTCTTAATAGCTTGGAATGTGTCGTGGATTATTACTTGAGTTCACTCGATTGTTCTGAGTAGTGGTCGAACTAGTTCAGTTTTTTTTTTTTTTTTTTTCACTTGACTTCTTCTCAGTTTTCTCTTAAAAGAATCGTTGATGAAAATCTCATGTTTGTGAATGATTTTCATCTCCATTTGCTGTAGATGTCCTTTTTCCCACTTTTTATTGTCCATTTTGCATTAAGCAACCTAATTTATCCAAGGATTGTAGTTTAGGACAGGTTGAGAATGCCAGAAAGCACCTTTGTTACCCAGGGTATCAGGCAGATGCAGTCGAGTTGCAGAAGCTGCAAGCAGTTGAGAAGCATCTAAACAAGTGCACTGATGCCCGGAGAGTTGGTGACTGGAGAAATACATTGAGTGAAGTTGATGCTGCCATTGCTTCTGGTGCTGATGCCTCACCACAGGTTAGTACTTCCTACGTATCTACTCGATTGTTGACCTAGGGCTTGTTTGGCTAAATTCTAAAAAGTTTTAAGTATATATGTTTGAAAGTATGCCATTAATCAAAATTGAGAATTATAACTACTTGTTAAGGTAAGAGTAAACTTTTAAAATGGGTATTTCTTTTACTTGAAAGTAAGGAAAAAGATAGTAGCATATCTAACGTGTTTGGAAATTTTGGAAATAAAAGTTTCTTTTAAGTAACTTTATGCTCTTGAAGGTAAGCCAAAATGCTCCTATTGATCAGAATGGGAAAGGTAAGTGCTGTTACTGAACTGGTTGCATATGAATCAACAGCTTTGTGCATGTAGAGCAGAAGCTCTCTTGAAGCTCCTCCAACTAGACGATGCTTTTTTAGCAATCTCGGACATTCCTAAATTTGAACTGTCTACTGGGAAGATTTTCGGGATGCTTTTTGAAGCATATATATTCTTTGTTAGAGCCCAAATTGAGTTGGCAAGAGGGAGGTGAGTTTCAGAACCTTTGCACTCCATCAGACAAAAGGAAATAAAGATTCAGAGTATGAGATGTATGATGAATACCTGCAGGTTTGAAAATGCACTTACAGATGTTGAGAAAGCGAGAAAAGTTGACCCACGTAATGTTGAAATCTCGGTTATGCTCAATAATGTGAGATTGGTGGGCCGAGCGCGTGCTCGTGGGAATGATCTTTTCAAGTCTGAAAGGTTTACTGAAGCATGTTCGGCTTATGG
>NW_019266506.1:208000-219882 GCF_002742605.1 Olea europaea var. sylvestris | reverse complement strand
GCAATGGAAACAAATTTCATCCCCAACATCCATAAAATTTATCCCTTTAATTGATAATTTTCATGTAAAATAAAGTCAAACGAACACAAAAAAACACTTTTATTTCAACATTTTTCACGTGAAAAATTATACCAATCAAACACAATAATTTACAATTTCCAGGAAAATAATTTTTAGGCAATTCAATTTCTTGGAATTCGTTTTCAATTCAATTCAATTCCATCTTTATAATTAAACGGACCCTAAGTGGAATCGAAATATATTGACCAAGTTGTCCAATCGAAATTCAGGGTCAACAAAGCATATTCGCAATATTTTTAAATTGTCGTGAAACGGAAGATTGATGCAGCATCCCAAGGCCAACCGTATGAAAGTGCATGGTCAATTTGTGCGTTCTTGTTTTTTTTTGGGACCAGTAGTGAATTGAATTAACAATTGACACGTTTTATGATGTACGATTTGTTTGAGAGCGAAGCGTACACGTAATCGCTTGGTCGGCCGAAGCATAAATTTAACAGCGATGATAACGGTGAAAACTAACATCGCCGGCGCGCGTAAAGGCGTAACCAGCTCCAATTTCCCACGCTATATTTATTTATTGTGTAATTTAAACGGGGAGAATAAATTTTGACGTCTATTTTTAATCCATGTAGTATATCCCCATGGTATGTATGCGATATTAATAGAATTGATTTCATATATGTAGATATTTGGCCCCCAGTTTATTTCCCAATTTTGAAAGAATGAGAATGTAAAATATAGTCGTTTCGAACCCCACTCAAGAGATCGAAATTCAAATTTGATGGCTTGATGTGATGAATAACGATCATATTTTTTTCATTTTAATGAGGAAAAAATGGGAATCAAACATGGACTTAGTTACAATTCACATAAATGAATGAATTCCTCGCAAATCTATTTTACAAATTCCACTACAAGAATAAGATGAAAGCCTTCCAAATAAGGATATTTTATATGAGTTCTGCCTACGTAACATGTCAATCTTCACCCTTCAATTTACTCAAATGTATATTAATAATAGAACTCGAAAAGATCACATTAAATAAACAAAGATAATGCTATTGCGCACTCTCTACAAAGAGTATAGTTTGAGAATCACACCTTAAATTAAATAATGTGATTGTATAAAAGATATCTATTTGTGCGCCCTAATTTCGAGCCACCTATTTTTGTAGGATGGGTGGATTAACCTATCTAAGAATTTAAATAGTCAATGTTTTGCCCCACAATTCATATTACACCAAAGTGGAAAATTCAATTATAATATTCTCTCAAGTAGGAAATAATAGCTCAATTATCTATAAACGAAAAATGACATACAATGAGTAAAACTTTTTGTAGCTTTAAGCCCCGTTTTTGTAATAGTGATTTTTAGGATATGTGTAATTGAAAAGTATTTCAAAAAATTAGGTTTATGTACAAAATTATTTTATTGAGGGCCTGTTTGGGCCCAATTTTTTTACCAAAAAAATTAATTTTTTTATCATTATTTCACTATTCCAGTCGTCTTATTTGACTTTTTCTCTCATAGGTGGACCCCACTTTTCTCCTAACGATAAAAAAATCAATTCTCAAAATCACTCCCAAACAACCCCTAAAAGAATTCAGGGTTGAAAATGAATTTAAAAAAATGAGTTTATATGGAATGGGGACCGAACAAGAGCGTTGTATCAACGATTTTACCAATAATACTTTTTAAAACAAGCATGCGTGAATATAAAATCTCAAAGCATACTGTATATATGTTACATAAGTATTATTAATTGTTCTTGACTCTCGATAAAATATTTATTTGTGGCGTAACATGTCTAAAAGTTACAATTATATGAATTACACACCAAAGTCGAAAATTCAATTATAATATTTTCTTAATTATAAAACAATAGCTCAATCATTTGTATAATTGTACACTGAGTAAATTTTATGCATCATTAAGTATAATTTCATCAATAATATTTTCGAAACTAGAGTGCAAGGATAATGAAAATCTTAGAGTTTGATATATTTTATGTAAGTATCTTTGATTCTGAAACAAATATTTATGAATAATTCGCCAATAGTAATGGACAAAATTACGAACAATCATAAATTCTTAAATCCATGAATGGCCGACTTCTTAAGTTTATGAAAAGGTTGTAATACTCAAGATTTCCATACTTTACTGAACGTTAACTTTATATCATGCACTATTCTAACTTGTGATGAATAAAATACTAGAGTCGATTTTAAGTTGTTCAAAATAAGCTTTCCTTTTATAATTATGATTTGAATATTTTGCTCGTGCAATGCCCACAAACACATTTATCTACGAGTGTCGACTAGAATATTTATGTGTGTACAAATTGAAAAATGGTATATGGGTGTAGATCTTCGGTACATAAAATAAAATTCCGGTTGACGTGAGTGGAAATCGAAAAGACAGGTTCCATAGATTGCTACAAACCTCTACTTAATAATTGTACAATAATTTATTTTTATTGAAACATACACAAAACACATGCCAAATTTCCTAATTAAGCGCAATGCCCATCTTCCGCTGTCCTTCAATATCGAGTAATCAATATTTGATATTTGCTTGACATTAATTAATATTATGCAAGTGTTATTAATTATTGATCAAATATCTTAAAATTAAAATTTCAATAATTACCTAACAATTCATAGTAAACACCATAGTCATAATTCCAAAGAACAATAAATATAGCTCAATTCTTATAAGAAAAATTGCCCTTTGAGTACAAATTATGTATCATTAAATACAATGATGTAATCGTGATTCTATCAATCACACTTTCAAAACAAGTTTGCGCGGATAATGAAAATCTTAGAGCACGGTGCATTTTATGTAAATATCGACTTTCAATTCAAATATTTATGAACATGATCTCGAGTAATCTTGACTTTAAAATTTTTTATTACACGGGATCACCGTCATTCAATGAACAATCAAAGTCACATATGAATTCTAACACCATACACGCACATTTTAACTTATATATTACGAACTCTTCTAATTTGATTTTTATGATTCTATTCTTGCATGCAAAGAAACCAAAACAATCATTAGAACCACTTTTCAAATGTCTTTAGACATTTTGGACTCAAAAAGTATTTACGATGAAAAACAAATTTCAATATACCCTAATATTGTAAAATTTTCATGTACCTTTGTCAATTTATATATTTTCTATGTTATTCAATGAAATGTTATTCTAATTATTTTTAACACACTTACGAGATAAATTCCCTAACGAAGGACCATGCCAACCGTGCACAATCCTTCGATGAGAGTCGAAATGGAATCATAATATTCATTACATAGAAAACAATAGCTCCATTGTTAAGAAGAAAAAATGTTGGGCAATGATAATTTTATGTATCATTAAGTTCAATATAATATTGTGATATCATAATTTTATCGATAATATTATCAAAACGAGCACAAAAATATTGAAAATCCAATTATAATTTTGAATAGAAAACAAATGTTATGTACCATCAAATACAATCTTATCTTATGCAATCACAATTTTATCAATAATACTTTCAAAAGACTTTGCATGGACAATGAAACTATTAATATGATAGACTTTACATAAATATTATTAATTATCCTCAACTGTAGATACAAATATTTATGAGCATAATCTCGGACAATCTTGACCTTATAAATTTTTATTACACTACATCCGTGTAATCCAATGATTGGTCAAAGATGCATTCAAATTCTAACACATTACACAAGCATATTTGGAGTTGTATATAATCGGTTTACATTATAAATAAATATAAATATGTAGTGTATAAGTAAATAGTACATGTAAGTCACACAAAATGAACGCATAAAAAGTGGTTTGACTTGTAGACAATAGATAGAGCTTATTTGGGAGTGATTTTAAGAATTGATTTTTTGATCGTTAGAAAAAAAGTGGGGTTCACCTGTGAGAGAAGAAGTCAAATATGACGGCTAAAATAGTAAAATAACGGTCAAAAATTTAATTTTTTGGGTGAAAAAATCGTTCCCAAACAGACTCATAAATAAGTGCAAAACACGTGCACGCACATCCAAATATGCGCGTATATATTATGAAATCTAGTAGTTCAGTTTTTTTATTTTTTATGGTTCTATTCTTGCGAGCAAAGAAACCAAAACAAAAAACAAACATTAGAAATCTCTATACCACTTTTCAAATGTCTTTTGACATTTTGGACACACAACATTTGTGCTAAAAATGAATTTCAACAAACCCTATTTTTTTCAAAAGCTTGCCTTTGACAATTTTTCCAATTCTTGATCTCGTTTTACAAATGCATATTTAGTACATGGTATAAAACTCTACTTAATAACAGTACAATAATTTAATTTTTGGATAGAATTTAATCTAACTTATTAAAAAATACACAACATGCATACCAAATTTCCCAATGAAGGCCAATGCCAGTCTCCCCAATCCTTCAATGAGAGTACGTACATGTCTGAAAATTTAGTATTTGATATTTGCTCAACAATTCATATTATCCCTAAGTCCAAATTGGAATTATAATATCTTATTACATAAAAACAATGCCTCAATTGTATCGTCAAGTTAAATATAATATCACACGACCGCAATTTATTGACAATATTTTCAAAACGAGCACAAAGATAATGAAACCATTAGAGCAAAAGTTTACGCAAGTATTACTAATTATCTTTGAATCTTTATCAAATATCTAAAAATTAAATAGTCAATAATTTCCCAACAACTCACACATCAAGCATTTTAATCATTAAATACAATATAATCTGACGCAATTGCGATTTTATCAAAAATACTTTAAAAACAAGTTTGCAAGGATTATGAAAATCTTAGAGCATGATATTTTTCTTTACGTAAATATCATTAATTATATTTGACTTTACGTCGATTTTTTATGAGTATAATCTCGAGTATTCTTGACTTTTTAAATTCCCAATTACATGAGATTTCCGTAATACAAAGAACGGATAAGGTCGCTCGCACCTATATTCTAATACCTTACACACGCTCTTTAGTCACGTATATATTATGAATTCTTCTAGTTTAATTTTTATGATTCTATTCTTGCAAGCAAAGAAACCAAAACAAAAACAAACATTAGAACCACTTTTTAAATACCTTCCAATGTTTTAGACACAAAATTACGTGTGACGAAAAATAAAGTTCAACATAAACTAATTTTGTAAAACTTTCTTGATGTCCCAAAGAAATAAATTAAATACATGAGATAAATTTCATAATGAAGGACCGTGCCAACCTTGCACAGTCCTTTAACGAGAGTGGGGTATAGGTTGTATCTCTGATTTCTTCAACCAAAAATATAAATTAATGCACTTTAAGAGAGAGAAAATAAGTAGATAGCGAAAATAAGTAGAGAGAGGGAGTAAATGGAGGCAGGGCGCGAGAGAGAGAGCTGTCTCGTGAACCCAGTAAGTGAAGAAAAAGCTCTTTTCTTTCCTGTACTCTCTTCTTCTTCTTCTTTCTTCGTCCACATACTCTCTTTACTCTCCATACCTTCTCTGTAAAAACCTTGCTTTCTCCCTAAAGCAATTCCGTTTCTAACTCTAACATTCACATTCATTCTTTCCTTACCTTTTGAATCACGGGATCCCCATCAATTCTTTTTCTCTTTTCCGTTTCTATCCCTTTTCATGTATTCTTTAAAGTTTCAATCTGTCTCTCTCCATTGTTGCTTCACATTGATGAGATACACTGAGGGAAACTGAAAAAAGAACCCAACCGGAGAGGGAAAAGTGTATACACAGAGGATTGTATAGAGGAGAGTGAGTGTGGGAGTGTGTGAAAATGTCGCATCAGGGGAAATCTACGTCGGAGCTACGGTTACAAGCGCTGTCGGATCGGTTAAGGAATACGCTAAGTTACGATGAAGAGGATAACGGTGTCAACGTTAATAAGCCGGACTTTCGGGAACTCGATCTGGGATCGCCTGTTTCGCCGCTGCGGCATCGGGCTTGTAGAGTCAGTGCCTCCACCGCCACTACACCCAGCAGCAGTTCCAGTTCCTCTGGATCGGTGTCTGGCCGGAGCACTGCCGGGGTCCACTCGAATCCACCTAGGAAATCCAATTCCAACAGTCACTCAGGTGAGCTTTCGAGTTGTTCCGTGGGAAGTTCCCCATCGGCGGTGCGTAACTCCAATCCTGGTAATACTCGCACCGCTTCGGGCGGTACTCACCAGTTAATTTACTCCAGTGGTGGCTCTGTCAACTCTCCAGCGGTCAATGTGCTCCCCAACGGGAACATTTGCCCTTCCGGCAGGGTCTTAAAGACCGGCATGGCCAGTAGGCCAACTAAGACAGACGTTTTGGGGTCTGGGACGGGCAATTACGGCCATGGCAGCATAATGCGGGGTGGTCCTTCATCAAAGCCCAGCGTCACAAAGGACAGCCGACCCATAAATTACTCGAGAGGATTAATAGTTGGTGGAGAGTCAGTGAAGAGAACGGGAACATATAATAATGATGATGCAGAGGAGTTGAAAAAAAGGGGGAATGAGAATTACAGGAAGGGAAATTTTGCAGAGGCTTTAGCCTTTTACAGTAAAGCAATTGCCGTATCCCCAAGCAATGCCGCTTACCATTTCAATCGAGCCGCTACTTTAATTGGGCTTAGGAGATTGGCTGAGGCTGTTCGGGAATGTGAAGAGGCTATAAAGTTGGATCCAGGGTACGTGAGGGCGCATCATCGTTTAGGATCTTTGCTTCTTAGGTGAGACCTTGCACAAAGTTCTAATCTTTTGCTTGTTAACTATTCAGGTTTTCGGTATAGGTGCAAAATCAATGCTGTTTCATAGTTATTCTTTAGAATGTGGTGTTTGTGATCTACACTGGTGAAAAGTTTTTGATTCTATAATAGGTTTTGAGCTAGATCTGGTTCATTTGATTATTTCTGTTTTTTGGTTTTTTATTTGTTTCGTTGTGGCTAATGTCTCTGCTACGTATTCTTTTTGGATCCCATTGTGATAGGGCCATCATTGGTCTTTTTCTCGGACAACTGTATGTTTTCCTTCTCTGTTATTGTGGCTCCAAGTTTGTAGGCTGGATGACATACAAATTTTCTGTGGCAATGGGCCACTATTAAGGTTTGAAGTAGTAGGATTCACAGCCACATTTTAGTTTCTTAATAGCTTGGAATGTGTCGTGGATTATTACTTGAGTTCACTCGATTGTTCTGAGTAGTGGTCGAACTAGTTCAGTTTTTTTTTTTTTTTTTTTTTTTTTTTTTTTTTTTTCACTTGACTTCTTCTCAGTTTTCTCTTAAAAGAATCGTTGATGAAAATCTCATGTTTGTGAATGATTTTCATCTCCATTTGCTGTAGATGTCCTTTTTCCCACTTTTTATTGTCCATTTTGCATTAAGCAACCTAATTTATCCAAGGATTGTAGTTTAGGACAGGTTGAGAATGCCAGAAAGCACCTTTGTTACCCAGGGTATCAGGCAGATGCAGTCGAGTTGCAGAAGCTGCAAGCAGTTGAGAAGCATCTAAACAAGTGCACTGATGCCCGGAGAGTTGGTGACTGGAGAAATACATTGAGTGAAGTTGATGCTGCCATTGCTTCTGGTGCTGATGCCTCACCACAGGTTAGTACTTCCTACGTATCTACTCGATTGTTGACCTAGGGCTTGTTTGGCTAAATTCTAAAAAGTTTTAAGTATATATGTTTGAAAGTATGCCATTAATCAAAATTGAGAATTATAACTACTTGTTAAGGTAAGAGTAAACTTTTAAAATGGGTATTTCTTTTACTTGAAAGTAAGGAAAAAGATAGTAGCATATCTAACGTGTTTGGAAATTTTGGAAATAAAAGTTTCTTTTAAGTAACTTTATGCTCTTGAAGGTAAGCCAAAATGCTCCTATTGATCAGAATGGGAAAGGTAAGTGCTGTTACTGAACTGGTTGCATATGAATCAACAGCTTTGTGCATGTAGAGCAGAAGCTCTCTTGAAGCTCCTCCAACTAGACGATGCTTTTTTAGCAATCTCGGACATTCCTAAATTTGAACTGTCTACTGGGAAGATTTTCGGGATGCTTTTTGAAGCATATATATTCTTTGTTAGAGCCCAAATTGAGTTGGCAAGAGGGAGGTGAGTTTCAGAACCTTTGCACTCCATCAGACAAAAGGAAATAAAGATTCAGAGTATGAGATGTATGATGAATACCTGCAGGTTTGAAAATGCACTTACAGATGTTGAGAAAGCGAGAAAAGTTGACCCACGTAATGTTGAAATCTCGGTTATGCTCAATAATGTGAGATTGGTGGGCCGAGCGCGTGCTCGTGGGAATGATCTTTTCAAGTCTGAAAGGTTTACTGAAGCATGTTCGGCTTATGGTGAAGGGCTTAGGCTCGATCCTTTTAATTCCGTTCTTTATTGCAATAGAGCGGCTTGTTGGTTTAAGCTTGGACAGTGGCAACTGTCAGTGGATGATTGCAACCAAGCTCTTTGTTTTCAGCCCAATTACATTAAAGCTCTTCTTCGAAGGGCTGCCTCAAACTGCAAGGTGAAATGCCTCCTCGAAGTACTACACATTCTAAAATTTTCCACCAAAATTCTATAAAATGTGCAAACTTGATTGTATTTGAAATTCACTGTATATCTAATTGCACACTGTTGATTATAGCTTGAACGGTGGGACGAAGCTGTAAGAGATTATGAGCTTTTGAGAAGGGAACTCCCCAATGACAACGAGATTGCCGAATCTCTATTTCATGCGCAGGTTGCACAGAAGAAATCATGTGGAGAAGAGGTTTATAATCTGAAATTTGGGGGTGAAGTGGAGTCAGTTTCAGGGCTTGAGCAGTTTCAAGCTGCAACCTCTTCTCCTAGTAAGCATGTTGATAATTGTGCCTTTTGCTCATTCTTATTGTTTCTAACTATGATCCAATTATTCATAATTGAAAGAATGCAGGTGTATCTGTCGTCCATTTTAAAGCGGTATCCAACCTACAATGCAAGCGCATCTCGCCATTCTTGGACACGTTATGCACTCGATATCCATCAATAAATTTTCTTAAGGTCATTGATCTAATTCATTGTTCATTATCATTCATTCTTTTACAGTTATTCATTTTTCTTTTATATGGCCCTGTTTGATTTCCATTCTACTCAAAATGCATTTTTCTCTCTTCTTTTCAACCATACATTCTTTATTAAAATAATATTACACGTAAATAAAAAAGTTTTCCTTATTTTTCATCCACGCATTCTCCATTAATTTATTATTTTAAAATTCATTTTTCCATAAAAACGGGTGCCAAACACCCTCATAGTTGTGGTTTTAAGCTTCGCCCTGTCACATTTTGCTAATCCTAAAAAATGTAACACTACTTTTCTGTAAAGTAATTAAAGACTTACCATCGAAAAAGTTTGTTTTTGGTCGAAACATTCCCCCCAAAAGTAAGTGGACTGAAAAACAGGACGTGTTTAGATAAATAATGTTAAAACGTATATTTGTCTTCAATTGTAGGTGGATATAGAAGAGAGTCCTGCTGTTGCACGTGCTGAGAATGTTAGAATTGTGCCAACGTTCAAGATATACAGAAAAGGCAGCCGAGTGAAGGAAATGATCTGTCCAAGTCCAGAGGTGTTGGAGGCTTCGGTACGACATTATAGTTTCTAGAGCTCGGTCATATTATCCTTCTCTACCTTCATCTCATGCACATTCCTGAAACCACAGCTTACTGGAAACAGCCTTTAGTCCCACCATATTAGAATTATTAGTTATCTGTGGCATAATTGGAACTATACACAATAATCCCCCCTACCGTATTCACCAAGTGCCTGTGAAATGCAAACCCATAGCATAGTACTTTTTGCATTTCTATCTATTCTTTCGTTTGTAATTGTTGTCCAGTTCAATCTTCGTCCATTATTTCAATCTGTTTGGACCATGTTTCCGACCCTTTTCGAGTAGATCGGCCCCTTTCAAGTATATCTCCATTCGACAAAAGATTAGTGAGAAAGATATACAACATTATTTGAGTTCGACGCTTGGCTAAATTTAGTGCGAGGATAGAGAGGAATCCCATGCTGGTTGGGTAGCTTTTAAGATGGGATCTGTACATGTATATACATGATGATGATATATACACATTGGTGGCCCATTGAAGGGTAATGAATTTCCAGTGGTTACTTATTGTGTTAGTGATAGAAGAATGAACATGAAATCATTGATAGTAATGTTTCTTTGCTCAACATTGAATTAATAAAATTTATCCAGATTTTTTCATCCTTGAAGTCCTATGTATTATCCCAATAGACTTTGTTGAGTACAGTTCCAACATAGTATTACTGTTTCTCTCATTCAATGAATAGAATTATTCGCATTTGTTTTAGGTAGCGATTTAGTCTATGTTACAAGGTTTCGATTATTTTTTATAGTTGTCAGCTGACCAGGTTTGCCCGGTACACTTAATCGTTGTTTGACTCTAATTCAGTATACCAAACATGCATTACTTTTTCATTTTCCGACTCAGTCGAATGAGCTTCGAATAAAGGATGAAAGCAACACCTTATCCATGGGATAATATATGCTAATATTATAATGTTGGAATGTTGATGGCATTCTTGATTTATAGGCATTTAACCTGCCATCCTTAATTTAATGGAGTATTTTAGGATATACTTGCAGGCTGGGTGATCTATTATTACATTGTTTGTGGAGATGTAGTTCAAATAATTAGGTGCAAAAGGCCAAGTCAAAAGCTCTCTTCTTGAGGGTTTGTCTGCTTTGTAAAATATAAATCACATGTCAGCATTAAAGTTTGCTAGCTTCCAAACAGTCCCCACCCCCACCCAACTAAAAGGGCTTCAAAAGTCGGTCGAAAAACAGTATTGCCTTTGAGATATGTGTCTGACTGTCATTTGGCCGGCGTGATTGTCTACTGTTTTAATGAATTTCTTGTGTTCATTCTTGCGTGTATTTCTTTGACTTAAACCTCAGAAATTTGCACAGTTGTGTTCACACGACACGAGATGATACGATACTATATAGTTGTATCTAAGCAGTCGAAAGCATTTTCTTGTTTTCTTATGTTCATAATAAGGTCTGCTCGACCCACTGAAGTTTCTAGTTCAATCGATTAAAATACCATTAAGACACAAGCTACGAGTTTGAGTGCTGAACGGTGATGGGAGTATGGACCGGAGGGAATTAAAAATTTTGGTTTGGGGTAAGAGATCTAAGAGGTCTGTTTTCCTGCTCATAGTATGTAGGATAAAAACATTCTACTGCTGCCTTCAGGTAAGATGTGACGAGAACTTAAAGGCTGTAGTGAGAAATTTTTGAAAAATTTTGATTGTACAGAATTTTTGTTACAGATTATATTGAAAAAATATAACCACCCACCTTATGAACAGTGTTATCTGTATGTTGTCTGTAAAATTATTATCTATAAGTGTAGTGTGTTTCGAAATTTTTAACCTACCTTCAATTTCAAGAGATCTAAAGCTAGGAAGAGGGAACTCAAAGGAAACATAGGATTCTTATAGTACTTGACCGTACTGCAGATTCTGAGAAAATGATAATAAAATCTAGGGTATTTTTAAAAATGTCTAATTTCATGGGTGTCAATTGAAAAATATTCACTTTTTAAATTTAACACTAAATTGTCTATTATGCCCTTAATGGAAAAAAGAAGCAATTTATTTATTTTTTCAATTTGTTGCGAATTTTGAGAAGTAGTTTTCATGAGAAGCTACATTAAAATAATGTTATCGACATTTCAAATGTTATTCTCGATATTCGAATCCTGTTTTTATTTTAAAAGTATCCATGTCAAAATACAATATTAAATGTTCTCGACATTTTAAATATTTAGAA
>NW_019266506.1:170249-206872 GCF_002742605.1 Olea europaea var. sylvestris | reverse complement strand
ACTCTTTATATTTAACACTTAATTTTACTACTCTCAAAAAATATTATTATTTTTCTCTATCTTTTATTTTAACTATTTTTTTTCTATATTATTTTTTTATTGAAAATTGAAACACAATGCATTTAATTATAAAGAGTGAAACCCTCTCCCTAAATTAAAATGTTAATTTAAAGAGTCTAATGAAGCATGATTTTAAGGGGGATGACTCTTTAAAATAGAGATTAGTTCATCTTTAAAGAGTCTCTTGAAAATGCTCTAAAATATTGATATTAAAGAGCATCTTACGGACACTGATTATAAGAATCCTTGTAAGTTAAATTAGAAGTACAACATACCTCTTGATTGACAATATGGACAAACTTCTTATAACTAGGGTCATTTCATTTATTCGACATTGTAATATTGTTGGAATTTATGATGCGACAATTGAACAAACGAGTGCAAGCGAAGCGTCAACCGAGTGTCAATAGTGGAGATTTTTATTTCGATCCTTCAACCAAATTTTGTAATGCATTTTGATTGTTCAATTCAAAAATTATTGTTGATTACAATAATAAATGTTTCTTTTTCTAAAATTTGAACGCAAATGTATTCATTTGCCATTAAAATCTGATATATTGGTTTATTTTATTTAGCATGTTAACTTGTATTTAATAATAGTTTTCACACTTCACATGGATATTGAAGAATTTTATATGTAACATATTGTTTGAAGTATTTGATTATAATAATTATTATTATTTTTGTCATGCACGAAACTTTCCCTAAATATAAAAACGATATTCATAAAGAGTTTGAACTATTCCTTTAAAATATGAATTATATGATTCTGTGACGACATGGTATAAAATCTTCAAAAAGTTCAAATGAGCAATTAGATTCGTCTTAAACTTAAATAAGCTACCAGATTTTAAGATTTATGTTCCTAAACAAGTTATCATGATCTTATCTAGCACACCATCCCATAGCACGTGTTAAAGGTAAAATTTTACATATCTTAAATATGTAAATAGTAATCAATGTATAACAATTTTAGATTATTCCTTTTACTTTAGCAAATATATATACATTCTTAGAGTATTCACATAACAACAATGTTCGAAAAGCGGATTAGAAAGTACTCGACAATGTTAAAAAAGTAAAATCTTGTTTGTTTTATTGTGAATTGCGGTCTAATACTACATGTCAAACATGTACTAAGGGTGCGCGATAGGACAGTACAATAGACAATTATTCGAGAGGAAGGGGGAGGGGTGGGAACACCCACTCATCATTATCATCACTGGCCTAAAGCAAAAGCCTCAACTGGGAAAGTCTTTGTAATTCCTGCAAGACTCCTAAAATGGATTTTCCCAGTTGGAGGATCGTCTACTCTGATTTCACTAACTGGAGGCCAAAGCACGAGCTCTTTAGCCTTAACTCCATGCAATTTCTTGATCTTTTTCATCTCAATATATCCATTAATCTCATTGCTATAACTCACCGTTTTGCTTATAATTTTGAATTCGTGTTCAACCTTTTTCTCCTGGACAATCCACATGTAACCTGTGCTCCTTACAAATCCCACTTCTATCACCTCTGCAAGAGGGAGAAGCCCGAGTGGGAGCCCGAATTCTTCGAGAAGAGAAATCGCCATTTTTAGACCTTCCTCGTGCCCCTTTTTCACTATCCCACCCTCCTTTTCTGCCATCTTTAGTATGTGAAATATAGGTTTGTGATGTACGGCACTTATATGTGGATCATATGCAAATATGACAAAAATGGGATGGTAGAAATCGAAGTTTTGTGCATTGTTTTGATCGGATCGCTTTGATCTATGTTGAAATGCTTGCATTTAAAATGGTTATTGCGATCTCATTGTATTATCTGGTTAGTTTTAAAATGTTAAATTTGACTGAAGTGAATGTCTTTTGCGTCAATTGCATATTTGTGATTCAATGGTTTATTTATCACACAAGGCAGTAGAAAATCCTTTAGCACATATTCACTTTGCTGGGAAACCCACATGGAATTTCATCAAAATGTGTCATTTCAATAGATTATACAATTATCACATCTCGTTACATAATTGGAAAACAGAGTACATAAGAAGTTAACAGCAGAAATGCCAGACATTGAAAACATATATATTACAATTTTTCCAAGTTCGTTCGACGGTCAATGAGTACATGATTTGTTATTTACGAAAGCCTTAAGCTCTGCGCACTTCATGCCCCACTTGCATATAAACGTGTCCATTCTTTTGCTGCAACTCGAAAAAGAAACAGATATAATTAAGTCCTAGCTTGATTTTTGATTATTTGAGAATCACTTCTCTCCCACACTCATTTTCGGCCAAACATTCTCAGGCAAAAAAAAAGATTCATGTTTTCCCTTAATTTTTCACAATTTTTTAACCACACATTCGTAAAGAAAAAATAAAAAAATTCAAAGAATCACTTCTCGAAGAATCACAACCAGACAAGCGCTATATAGACACAATGGCAAAACTTTCTCTCAGAATCAGGCATATCAATATATCAAGTATACCTGTTTCAACGGCTTCAGACTCGTCTGTTTTCCAATGCTTAGCAATGTTTTCAGAGAGTGGATCTTCTGGGTTCGGTGCACTCAAAAGTGCTTGAATACTAAACAGAAGCAATAGAACAGTGTGAAATCGAGCATATACACATTAACAACGGCAAAATTGATAATCAACAACTACCTAAGCTGGAAGAATTTATAGAGATAAATCAATTTCCCATTTTAGGTAACAAAGAAATCACTAAAAATATGAAGGAATTCACTGAAATTTGCTATATTTCACTTCTTGATGGGCACAAACATAATTACGTAAAGATATCCTAGACGAAAGTTCTTTATAAATTTAGAACCTCAAAAGTACTGTTCGAATCTGAAGAGCAGGGCTCCATTTGTCTTTAAGAATATCTAGGCATATCCTTCCAAGCTGCATAGTAAATCCATCAGGCAAGAGTCAAGAATATAGCACTCAACCCTAGAGATGGATAACAAGAGAAAGTAGGACGACAAACCTTATCAATGTTCGGGTGATAAATTTTCGTGAGGAAACGAACCTGTTGGGACAAATGGTCAATATTATTCATAATCCAATTCGAGAAACAACTTTTAATCTCATTTGACTCTTCGACCAGTCCAAATTGCAATTTGTGTTGCAAACAAGTATATCGTTTGACGAGAATTCACAAATATTAAAACTTCCTCATTTCATGGCTGCAACCATAATCTCATATTAAAACTTCCCTATTGCCAAGTTTTCTATAATCCCCCTTTATAGGACTCTATGAACTTCCTGCTGATGACACGGGGAAGAACCATGCTACCAATAAAAGAAACAAAAACACAATCCACCATGCAAGAGTCTTTAAAGAATCAAAAACACAATCTACCATAAAGGAGTCTTTTTAAAATACCTTGGGAGCAGCCATTGGATACTCTTCAGGCAAAAACAATTCCAGCTTGAAAACACCTCCTACAAAGCAAGGTAATCAACATTGAAATTAGTTATTCATATGTTGATAAAAAACAATCAAAACCCAAAGGGCCTACTTACTGATCCACATTAGGGATAAGAAATAAAGCTCAAATCCAGTACCAAGTTATATAACATGAATAATGCCCTTAAAATGTACCCACGTGAATATATGAGATAGAGTTTTCAACACCATACAAATTGTCCATTTCCTTTACAAAAGTCCAAGCACCAAAAGGAGAAAGAAACTATAGGTTAATCAAATTAATCATATATAACCATCATAAACAGGATGTTACCAAGGAGATTTGTATCAGAGAAATCCGGGTGCAACAAAGAACAAATTTAACCGACGACTCCCAAAGGCTCCCCATAGTCACAATCTTGTCTCGTTCAGAAAAGCAATGCTTCTCACTGCCTTGTCTTCACAACTCTCATACAACAAGCGAGCAGAAAGGGCATAATTACTGCTTCTAAGTATGCCACAAGATTCTTTCATAATTCAGAAGCAACTAACAAATGGTGAACAAACGGTACAAGCACTGGGAAATAATTAACAAAAGACAAAAACTAAGCTACCAAAAGACACCTAACTTGTCCCAAAAACATCTGCAATGAATTGATTTTACATAGTTAAGAACTAGGAGCCCACAACTAAATAGAACATCAACATTTAGAAGATAAATAGAAGAACATGGGCATGTCCGGCTCCGCCCAGCCCAGCCCAGCCCAGCCATATTCCACTCTAACTCTCTCGAGAAGTTCAAACTAAAAAAGAAAGAGAACTGAAAGCAACATGGACACTCACCAGGAAATCAGTTGGAATCCATAAAATACTCACCAGGAAGGAGATCTTAGAAGTTCTAAGTTAGCATATCTTAAGAATAATAATAAGCTGGAGTCCACAAATGACTCTAGCCTTCTCAATATTGACACTAGCATGTAAATGTTTATGAGATTTAAATACAAAAGTAGACGTCAATCATTCTTAATGTCTAAAATTCATTTGGATTAATGAGACACTGAATATCATTACTTCCTCCTTAGGGTTTATAATCCACTAGCGTGATTTTTCTATAATATTACACAAATAAATATTTACCTTATATCATATATAACAATTAAACAACAATACCCATAAATAATGCATATGAAATTCATATAATCAGCTAATAAATGCAAAATTTATTTTTAAGGGCATATTAGTCTAAAAATTAGCCCTAACTTATTTGCTTGTGTAGCAAGTTGGTCTTCAATATTTATATTTTCACACAAATAGTCTGCGGTGAGGAAAATGATTCAAATTGTCGCTTGTTGCATAAAAACATGCCCAACTATAAAATTCTAGGCACTGGCCCAAGTTGAGAAACAAAACGTAGTTTCATCAAATTAGACACGAGGAAAGCGTGACAATTTAACAAAAACTTGGACGGTTTTCATCCTTGGGGCTTGATTGCTCAAAGGCAGGGGCAGATGTAGGGGGGACTGTGCTGGGCTGTAGTCCCCCCCCCCCCCCCCCCCCCCCCCCCAAAAGGCCCAAGAATTCTCTTTTTTTGTAAGGCACTTTTCATTTTATCTTTTTTTTGTAAAAACAGTTTTTTATGTGTAAAATAATTTTTTTCACATATTAGCCTGACTTGAAATTTTGTAGCCCGATCTTGAATCCAATCCTGGATCCACCCCTACGCAAAGGTAAGGGAAGGTTGAGGACTAACTTCCTTGTTACAGACAAACTCCAGCAAATCACTGGGGACAAATGCAATTTTTCTGACAATCTGTCCATATATAGGTGTCATTATATATGACAAATGGTTCCACTTGTAATGGCTGCTGTCTCCGGTACTTTTTAGATTCTCAACGTAAATTACGCAACCAGGAATTAACACTGGATTTTATAAGCCTACGAAATTCACAATTTTCTATTAATTCTCCATGAATTCAGTTTCCATCGGTACGCTTATAAATGCTCCTCGATTCAAGAAAATGCTTCAAAACAAATTTTTTTATTCCCAAAAGGGTCCACTTCAACCTCGAGAAAGCGTGGTAAAATGCCAACCTGGAGGAATAGAAGAGGGGGAATATTTCAGCGAATGTGGTTAGGAAAGACAGGTATTTTAGGATGTACAAATCAGTGTCTGGAAGGAAGCAGCTATCCATGTGCTTGTCTAGGAAAGAGAGGTATTTTAGGAAGTTTAAACCAACATAACAGTTTATGAATAAATATGAGAAAATCAATACACAAACATCACCAGGAACAGACATCGAACAGCATAAACACAAGAAAATGATTCTTACAAGAAACAGGCAATGCCAGCTAAAGTTACCTTCATAAGGAGATTGCGTTGGACCAAGAATCATTACATTAAAATACCGCATATTCTCTTCGGATGGAGATGCACTTATTCCTGGAGCTGCAACCACAAATTGAAAGAACACTTAAGAAGCTTCAAAGTCTTATCCTATATCTCAATCAATAAAAGAACACTCAAAAGTTTTGAAGGTTAAGCATGAATAAGATTTACTGGGATGTACAAATATACTGACATAACTAGGTAGCTAAGATTGAATCCTTCAGATCCCACAAGCCAACATTTCCCATATTCGTCAACATGGGAAACCACTTCTATTTACAATAACAAAGAAAACTTGAAATAGGCACAAAGAGAAAGCAAATACTGAACAAATAAAACGAGGTTAATATAACGTATGCCAGAGATCAATTTTATACAAAATAATATACATTTAAACCCCAATTAAATGGCAAGAGAGCTAAATATACACATGAAACCCTTATGTACAAGAAAACACAGTGATATAACTCAAGATTACATCTTTAATACAGAAAAATACATTGATATGCAGTTCTATGCAAAGTGACGTGTTAACATGTGCATACTGTTAAGTTCAAAAGTCAAATTTACAGAGTACAGACAAACACGCGCGCGCACGTGTGAGAACATTATAGGATTTACCTGGTTCGCTGAGCAGACGCTGAGTCTCCTATTAGATCACAAAAAGCAAAAACCCATTAAATAAAATGAAATTACGGTAAAAAGCATAATCAAAAGTCAAATTAAATCGTAAACAAAACAAGGGAACTCAAATACTTCATTAACTCGAGAACTCAATGCAAGAAAACGAGGATCGAGAGTAAAGCGCGAAATCAAGGTTTATACCTTGATGATTCTTCGCGGTAGATTGCTGTTGGCCATTGAATTTGCACAAGTTTTCCTTCAGACGGAGAGTTTACGCTAAAATGGCTTTTCTTTTCTGTTTCTCTCACTAGAAAAATGGTGAGATTTCACTAAAATCTTTTCCTGATGAATCAAATCATGGATTGCCATAATTTTTATAAATAAAGGATCACCTCTTTTTATGGTGGTTATTCTGGGAGAAATATTATTTTTCGAAAAAATAAAATATGAATCGCTTATTTTTATTTCATAAGCGATTTTGACTATTTCGACATATTTTTCTTTGTTTGGATTTAAAGTGATTTTATCTTCTTGATCTATGATGCTGATTGTTTTTGTATCTCTTTTATCTCCATGTATCATAACTTTTTTGGTTGATGATACAGAAATGGAATCTCCTTTATTATCAGTTGGTCTGTTATCGCGTCTAGGTCCACTGCTGCTTCCAGCTGTCCCTGTTTGGTATTGATTTGGAAAACTCATTTCTGAGCTCTTTGGTATATCTGTTTCAAACAATATATTTTTTAGTTGTGCTGCAATAACATCGACTTGATTTTTGAGTTCTATGGCATATTTATGATGCTCACTAGTAATATTCAACAATATTTTCATATTTGAGTTGAATATTTCTGAGATCTGGGTTGCTCCAGAACTTATATCTTCAGATTCTTCTGTAAGAAAATTTGCTCTTTCTTGTATATGTATAATAGATTGGTATAACTCCATAACTTTGACTTTATCCATCAGCAAATTCTATGTTTCTGCTGAGAAAATCTGCAAGAAAATTATTTACTCCTTTAATATGAGTTATATCAAAATTATAAAATGCTAAATAAGCTTGTCATTTATGAAGCCTTCTGTATTGTGGTTCTGAGGGTAATTCATTCTTGACTAATCCTGCAACTTAAGAATTATCAGTTTCAACATTAAAATTTTTGGATAATAAAAATAATGAGAACTTTTTTATTCTTCTAATAATTGCTAGTAATTTTTTTTCATGAGTAGTATAATTTATTTCTGTTTGGTTAAAAGTTTCACTTGAATATCTATAAATCTCGTTTAGATCTATTTTTAATATTGCTGCCCAATATTTATCTGAGGTATCAGTATTAACAATCAAATTATCTTTTTCATCTGATAATCTTAATTTTGGTAAATTTTTGCATTCTTCTTTTAATGATTTAACTATTTCTATATGTTTTTCATTTCATCCCTTAGTATTTGTTCTTCTAAGTAAACTTGAATTTTATGTCTTTTCTTAAAAAGATTTTCAATAAATTCTTCTGCATAATTTAAACATCCTAAAAAATTTTGAATTTGTTTTTTGGATTCTAATTTATTTGAAAAACTTTCTATCTTTTTGTATATATGAGTTTGTAATTTTATCCCTTTTTTATCTATTGATAATTCAAGAAAGTCTATCTCTTATTTTTCTATTATAGATTTCTTTTTAGATAGTACAATTCTTTCTTTTTTACATTCGTTAATAAATTTGATTAAATCATTTCTATGATCTTCTTTACTATTAGAACATATTAATATATCATCAATCTAAACTATAAGAAATTCATTAAACTTTTTAAATATATTATCCATCTTTTTTTGATATATTTGTGGTGCATTTTTCAAACTAAATGGCATAACTAACCGTTCATATTTTCCTTGAGGTGTGCTAAATGCATTATATTGTATACTATCTTCTTCCATTTTTACTTGCCAGAATCTTGATTTACAATCAAATTTAGAATAATATTATTTTTCTCTTGCAAGATTTATTAGTACTTTATTTTGTAGAAAGTAACAATCAAATCTAGTATATTTGTTTAATTCTTTATAATTTATAATTATTCTAGTTTTTCCTCTAACTTGTTCAGAGTGTTTCATAACCATAAATGTTGGACTACTATGAGGTCCATTACTAGGTCTAATAAGTTTTTATTCTAACAATTCTTTTATTTGATTTTTAAATTCTTGTGTATCTTTTATAGTATATATCATTGGTCTTACTCTTATTATAACATTTTCTGTTAATTTTATTTTGACTTTTGGGTGATGTGATTTCCAAAATAATAATGGATTTTCTCCATAAATCTTTTCTAATTGTTCAATGATTTTTTTTATATTCATTTATATTCCTATTTTTAGAACATTTTTGTATAATATTCTTTTATTTTTTATTTCATTATTAAGAATTGGTTTTTTCTTTCATTTATCACCACGCTGGGCTGGCTGAACTCTATAAGGTTTAAATTCTATAGGAATCTTTAATAAGTGTCCACAAGGTGTTTGTAGCATTATCATATAATTATTTTGTTTATAAAATTGAAATTGTTGTATGAAATCATTTCCTAATAATTTATCATATTTATAAAATTTATTTATTGTTATTTGTTTACTTCCAATAATTATATTAACTTTATTAGCACTATTAATTATTTGAGTACTTTCTCCTGTAACACAAGTTATTTTTATATTACTATTATTATTCCATGATTTTATTAAAAAAAATTAAGCATTGTTATGTTACTTCATATATCTATTAAAGCACAAGTTGTTATATTTGTTTCTACAATAGTAATTTGTATATATACGGCTAATAGGAAACTTATCTGATTATGCATCTAATTCTTTTTAAATAATGTAGTCTGTCCATTATGAGCAATATATAATCCTTCTCTTTTTATACTATAATATTCTAATCCATTTAGAAAATTCATTCCTAAAAGTATACGAGGGTTTATATCCATATTTTTATCTATGTAACATGGTACTAAAAGATCTATTCCTCCTATTTTTATTGGTACCTTAACTTCTAAATCTATTATATGTACTTGTCCATCAAAATTCACATACTCATATGATTCAGTTTTATGAGTTATTAGTCATTTGTTTCTAATCGAAATTATATGACATTCACTAGCTTCTGTATCTATTAATATATTTGGTCCATTTATATTTCATCTTCCATTATAATATTCTCCTTCTATTTTTACGTTTCTAGAATTCCTATACAGTTTTACTTCTTTAATTTTGTTGATTTCTTCTAACTGGTTTTTATTAGGTATTTTAAAACTTTTTGATCTTTTAATTACTTTTTCATCATTAAATATTATGTTATTAGAACATTCTCTTTCATTTAATTATGTTATTTCATGTTTATTTTTTGCTATACTAAATTCATATTCTTCTGGAATTAAACTTATTTGTTTATTTGATTCTATTATTTTACTAATATCTTTACATTCTTTATGAATTTCAATATATGGTTTATTGGAATAAATATTTCCATAATTAGAATTGGTAAATGTGTATAAAGCTATATATTCTATAGTCATAATTTGATCACCTGATTGCATAATATCATCTCTATGAAGTTTGAAATGTAGTCCTAAAATTTCATTAAAATTTATATCTTTTAATAATACGCAATATTTTGGATAACATGTAAACATAATTTTTTGATATGCTAAATTTTCTTTTATTGTTCTTAAATGACTATCTTTTAAGTTTATTATTCTTCCATCATGTAAAGTTATAGTTAAGGGTGAATCTATCCCTTTTCTAAATAGTGATTTAAATATTATCTGTATTCCTGCTAAATAAATGTATTGTATTTTTTCACTTTGCTTTTTACTAATCTTTGCTAATAGTTCATCAACTGTATTTTTTATTAAAATATTTAATTTATGTTGTCCATAAGTTTTTCTTACATCTATGATTTTTTTTTTATTTTGTGATATTCATTTATTGCTATTTTTTCTCTTTTCTAAATTTTATTAAAGACTTCCTATTTTTCTATTTTTAAGTCTAACGATAATTTTTGCAATTTTCTAAACTTGTTATTATCAAAAGTAACTTTTAATCCATATCCTTATATTCCTTCATATTCTTGTATATTTATATTATTACTTTCTATTTCTTCAATCTCTTTATTCAGATCCTGATTCATCATCTTCTGTTTCACTTATATATACTTCTTGATCATAGTATTCTTCAATATCTAATATTTCATTTAATTCATCTTTTATTTCTAAATATTCTTTTTGTAATATTCTAACTTTCTTTTTATCACAATCAGGGCTTATATAACCTATTTTTCCACAATTCCAACATTTACATTAACTTTTATTTTTATTTTTATTTTTCTATTGATTATATGGGTTATTTTTTCCTTTGTAATACATTTTTCGAGGTTTTATATAGTTTTTACTAAAATTTTTAAAATTTTTAAACTTTTTATTCTTATATTTTCTTTTATTAATTCTTTTTTCAAGATTACATCCCTATTGCACAGGGGTTTCCATATCTTCACAACATATTTTAGTTAATTTTCCCTTTTTTTCATTAATTGTCTTTGTTGACATATATATGCAAGTCCTTCGAATAAAAATTTTATTCTTGAACCTAAAGTTCTAGGTATTCCAGTATTATCTCTAACATATTTTTCAAATTATATTTTAAAATATATTCCCCATGAACCTAGTAACTTATTATAATATATGTCTTGGTATATTTCTTGGGTTTTCATTACTATAAAATTAAATATAATAATAGTTTCTAAATTCACAAGTATATTCTTTAATTTTACACATATCACATATTGTTAAATTTATTAATTTTATTCTAGCACTATCTTTTTCTCTTATTGATTCTTCTTCAGCATTTTTTAGTCAATTTTCTCCTAAAAATTCATCTGAAATATATTATACTAATTTTTTATACCTTGTCTATCTGATTTGATTATTTCTATTTGTACGTTTCTTTTTATTAATGTTTTTATATCACTGCTTATTTCTTCTCACCAGTTTCTAACATCTCCCTCAAAGGATGCTATTAAGAAATCTATTCTTCTTTTAGTATTTTCCCATATGTCATCTTTGTTATATAAAAGGAACAATATCATCGAATCTGCCCAAGTTAATAAGACTTTTTTAGTATCTATTTTACAATTTAAATCTAGTTTTGTTCCTCCATGATTAATTGGTTTATCATAATTATCATTTAATTCATATTTATCTTTATATTTATTTCCTTTAGATGGTTGTCTATCTCTTACTTTATCATAGAATTGTCTATATGGTTTATTATATATAGGTGCATAACTTTCATTTGTATTATGTAATTCCTATTTAGAGGTTCCTGTTGGATTATGTCATCCTCCTGTATTCATTAAAATTTGGTATTCACTTATATCAGTTAGATTTAATTGATTGAAATTTTCTATTAACAAATCTAATTCTTTACTCATCTTCTTTTTCTTCTATTTTTAATTTTCCTAATGATTTTTCTTTACATTTTTCTTCTTCTTCTTCTAATATTTTTGGTATTATATTTTTTCTAAATTCATCATCCATACTTTCTATTTCTATTACTATATTTTTTTTTCTATATGTTTCTTTCTTATTCGAGTCATCTCTTTTTCTATAAATTTTTTTATCTATTTTTTTTATCTTTATTCTTATTATTTTCTTTTAATTCTCTAATTTCTATTTTTAATATATTTGTATCGTTTCTTGTTTCTTTTACTTCATTTCTCAAATCTTGTACATCATTTATTAACATTTTTATTAATGATTTTAATTCTTTCATATATTCACTTATTGACATTTTAATTTTTTCTTATTTCTAACTCATAAGTTAATTTGCATATTTTATTTTCTTTTTTATCTATTATTTTTCTAAATTTTCTCTCAACTGTTTCTGAATATACTAATTCTTCTTTTACTATAGTGAAATATTTGCTATCAAGTCTTAGTTTTTCACATTTTAATTTTGTTAATTGTCTATTTTTTGATATTCTCATTCATTCTGGTACTAACATTATATTTCTTATTTCTTCTTGTATTTTATTCATTTTTAAAAGTAATTTATTCAATTTTTGATGTGTATTATCAACTGTACTCATATTTTTCTTTATAATATAAATTATTTTCTTCATCTTCATATATTTTAATAATTTTTTATATGTATATATATCTTGTATTTTTTCTATTATTAATTTGTCTAGTATTTGTTCCTTTATTTCTTTAGGAAATTTTTTAATTATTGTCAAAGTCATTATTTTTAATTTATTATGAATAAGTTTTAAAAATATATAACTACCTTTTTCTTCTTCTAAACACCAATAATTATCTATTTTTCTTATTTTAATTTTCTTGATCTCTATGGCTCTGAGACTAATAAAGGGGGGCTACTTAGAGCGAACAAAAATCAGATAAATCGAATAAAAATATTAATCAAATAAAAATTATCAAGTTTCAACCAATATTTAATTTTAAGGACTAAAATAGAAAATTTCTATACTATGATGCCTTGTTTTGTAATATCCAAATGGAGGGCATTTTTGGTATGTAAATTGCCTAATGGTCATTTTGGAAAAATAACCCTTTTGAAAAAGTTATTTTCATACATTTCTCAGAAAAATGTTAGGATTTTTTTATTATTTAACCCATTAATGTCCTTCAAGTCTTCAACTCATAATTGGGAAATTGATTGTTTTTTAAAAAAGTTGAACCCAACATTGAGGGTCATCACCGTCCCGTCCTGTCCCCGAAATATTGCAAGGGAGGTAAATCGTGGAATGTGCTTCAGCAGGCCAGAGAATAAGAGCTTGCACGTATACTAATACTCACAAAGAGTCAATTCAATATCTCAAGAATCGAACCCTCACATTGAGATTGTCAACAAAGTTGAGACTACCTTACTCATATCCTTTGTACTACTGAGATATGCGCTTGTGGGTAAAAAAAATTGATTTTTTTTATTCGCAGACTTGGGACTTCATTTGTTAGAATTTTGTAGATTCCCCCACAATTTAGATTTAGATTTTTATTTTATGTTTTCTTCACAAAAATCCATTTTAGCCCATTCGAAACGGAATGAAAAAATGATCTACTTGCAAGTTGCGACCAAACTTGTGCTAGAAATGTTTGATGTAGAATCAAAATTCTCGAAACGATGACCTAGCTCAATTTTACTATTTTCGGACAACTTCAACTTTAGCATTGAACTTTCACTATGATTGTATAAGAGATATTAGGCTGAGGATTATCCTAAATCAACTTGTCCAAACATGGTAATTGTAGATATTCAGAGATGCATGAGAGATTACATTCAAAGTGTACAACCTTAAGATATATCTAACTTCTAATAAAAAAGGGAATGAATGCAATAGTAAATTAATCCAATTTTACTATGCATGATGTCATTTTTTATTTTCCATTTTATTTATGTCAAACAAATGTTCTTCCACACATCATGCCACTAGCATTAAAAAAATAATAATAAATTTAGTAAATGTAAACTGCCATGAGCGATAAAAAAAAAAAAACTCTTCGCACATAAACTTAAAAAAATAAAACTAAACTCTCCGCACAGTGCGAAGAGATGACAAACCATGTACGGAGTAAAAAATGAAGAAAAAACTCCCCGCATAGTGGGGAGAGATGGCAAATTATGTGCCGAGAGTTGGCAAACCTTCCGTACAGTGCGAAGTAAAAAAAAATCTTCGCACAGTGCGGAGAGATGACAAACACCATGGCAAAACTCTCCACATAGTTTGGAGAGATGACATTCTGTGCGGAACCTGTCCTCGCAAAGTGCGGAGTAAAAAAAGTAAAAAATAAAAAATAAAAATTCCGCACAGTGCGAAGAGTTGGCAAACTCTCCATACAGTACAAAGTTAAAAAAAATCTCTTCACACAGTGAATGTCACGTGTGTTGCACGAATTTTACATTTATCGTATTTTTATTAGTGTATGAATTTTAGTTTTTTGAAATTTTTTTGAAACAATAACTAGAAATATTTTCATGATATAAGAAAATAATTGCAAATTATTTTTACAATTGCATAACAGTATTGTATCATTTAGAAAAAAATATACTTATATATTTCATACTTGAATAAGAAGTATACAAGATTATACAAATTATTTTGCTTGTATTCTTTGATAGTATTGATATAATTGAGTTGAATGTGAAGATTATATTTTTAAATTTTGTGTAATTCAATATTGGAAAATTGAAGATTGAGCACCATATTCATATACATTTATATTTTGTGCTTCATATATATTTAATATTTATTTTATTCTTATGTTAAAAAAATAAAAATCTGAATTTTTTTTTGAAATTCGATTTGGTAAGTGAAAGTACGGTGTTCTGTATTCTCGATATTTGTAAGTTCAAAAATCGTATATAAAAATACAGTAAACTGCAAATACGGTAGGCAACATATACGGTAAGTTGCAAATACGGTAGACATCATATACGGTAAGCTACAAATACGATAAATTGCAAATACGGTAGGTAGCATATAAGATAAGGTGCAAATACGGTAAGCTGTAAATACGGTTGACAGTATATACGGTAAGCTGCCTGCAAATACTGTAAGCTGTATATATAGATTTATAATTTGTTATAAACGTATAAAATTTATTTAATGTTTAATTTTTTAAGTATTAAATGTTGTAATTCAGTATTGTTTCTTTTTTTAAAATTGTATTTTCGAGAATAAAAAAAATGGTTATGAAATTGCTAATTTTAAATGTGTTTTTTTGTTGAAGATAAAAATAATTTTTTTTTATGTTATTTGTAAAAAAAAAATTTATTGTAATTTTATTAGCGTAATAAGAAGATTTATTATGCATTTTTATTTTTTGCATTTTGTAAAGAATTTTGTTTATAGTGATTGACAAATGTTCTTCTACATACGCATCATGCCAACAATATTAAAAATAATAATAATAATTTTAGTATATATAAACTCTATGAGACAAAAAAAATCTTCGCGCATGAGCAAAAAAAAAAAGACTTCGCAAAGTGTGGAGAGATGACAAACTATCTCTCCACACAGTGTGAAGAGAAAAACAAAAACTCTCGGGTCTTTATCTGCAAGTTTCAAGAGGTATTTTCTCAAACAACTTTTGAGCAATGCATTGAACACTTTAATTCCTGGCTTATAACCCGAAAGTATAGTTTCATTGAAAATTGCATCCGCTTCCAATGTCTAAGAGCTGTTATCAAGTAATTGTAAAATATTGAATTTGGGTGGTATCATAGAGCCTCTATTTGTAAAAGTAATGCCATGGTGTTATCAATATTCCCATCTCTGCATAACTCACAAATTGTTTCATTGTATGAATAATGGGAAAGCTCTTTCCAATACCGTAAAATATGATTTGCATGCTTAGAAACTGAGATGTGACTGAAATTTAAAGAAGACATAATTGATTTTGAGTCATGTTTTTTGACTTTGTTTCATCGTATATATGAAAAATTTACAATTTTGAAATTTGACTTGTAATTAAGTAATTTGAAAACAGTGCGGAGAGTTTCTTCTCTCTGTACTGTGCAGAGAGTTTTTTTACTCCGTACTGTGTGAATAGTTTGTCAACTCTCTCCGCATTGTGTAGAGAGATTTTTTTTCTCTCTGCACTTTTTTTTACTCCGCACATGGTTTAACTCTCTGCGCACTGTGTGGAGAGTTTTTTTCTCTCTGCACTGTACGAAGAGTTTTACCATGGTGCAGATCAACTCTCCGCACTGTGCGAAGAGATTAACTCTCTCCACACAGTGCGGAGAGTTTTTTTTGCTCTCCGTACTGTGCGGAGAGTTTGTTTGTCATCTCTCCACACTCTGCAGAGAGTTTTTTTACTCCACACCGTGCAAAGAATTTGCTAACTCTCCGCGCATGGTTCAACTTTCTCCACACTGTGCTGAGAGGTTTTTTCTCTCCACACCTTTTTTATTTTTTATTTTTACTCCGTACTTGGTTAACTTTCTCTGCACTGTACGAAAAGATTTTTTTTTCAATTTTACAATATTGAATTACACAAAATTTAGAAATATAATTTTCATATTCAATTCAATCATATCAATACTATCAAAGAATACAAGTAAAATAGTTTGTATATTTCTTATTCAAGTATGAAATATATAAGCATATTTTTTCTAAATAACATACTGCTATGTAATTGTAGAAATAATTTGCAATTATTTTCTTATATCATGAAAATATTTTTAGATATTGCTTCAAAAACTTTCCAAAAAAACTGAAATTCATACACTAATAAAAATACGATAAATACAAAATTCGTGCAATGCATGTAATAGCGACTAGTAAGTTAAAATAATGTCTCTGGCAATGGCTACAACAAAGGATTCATGCCTCATTTCTATGCACACTATAAATATCAAGGTTCTAAAATATGTAATGTTTGGTAATGCGTTTAGGCCGAATATCATGCATTACAAGCATATGCATGATTATGTAAAGCACATACGTGATTATACTTTTTTTAATTTTTAATATTATATAAATATTCTAAACTACTAAATAAATACAATAATGGATTTTTTTTGAACTCTAGTTTTTTAATTTTTTTTTCAAATTGTTCAATATTATAAACTCTACAATTAGTTGAATTTTATATTTATTCTTTAAAATTTTAACAAAAACATATTGTCCAAAATCATAAATACTACAATTACTTGGTAATTAATTCTTACAATTAGATTAGACATGAACACCAACTTAAAAATTCTAAATCTTGTCTAATTATTTATCGGATTTCAATTCAATCTTCTCTTCTTCATTCAAGTCATCTTTTGTGTCATCCAATACAAAATCATTTTCGTCGTGCTCCCTTATTTCAATTCAAAAATCAATGTTACTTCTTGTAGATGGTAAGATATTATTGGCAACCTCCTTTCATCATCACAATCATCAACAATTCAAAATTGTGCACAACTAGTATCAATTGTTTGTAAAACTAGCGGAAAACGTAAGAAGAATGAGGCTCGGATACGGTGTAGATAGTTTGCAACTATAAAAAAAAATTATTTTGATTTTTTAAACGTTAAAACCCTACATATTGCTGCATATAATTTATGGGCTTGAGTAATTTGGGCTAATTTGATATTTATTAAGCTCAATTTACTATTTTTAAGATATTAAAATGTGTTGGGCTTTACAATACTAATTTTGACACAAGTTTTAATACAAATGCGTGTGCATTTTGGTGTTTAAGTGTCCATATGCAGACAACGAAATGGATATACCGCATTATCATCCGCATGCCTTATATGAGAGACTTTTCCAAAATGCATAAAAAATATGTGGAGATATGCGAAGCATAGATGTGCATTATAGAACATCATTAAATTTTAGCCCATGCTGGATGGATGTGAAAGCTAAGCAAACTTGAATGCTTAATCGAAACTCGTCAAATTTTCTCAATGAGAATTGTGGAAGGTTGGAAGGGCATTCTATCTATGGTGAGAAAGTAAAAAACTAGGTTTCAAGTTAATATGAAATCTCGATTTCCTTCCAATTCGATTCGTACTTTTTGCAAGCAAGAAAATATCCGAATGAACATGATAACAAATTTAATCATTTTTCTAAATCAAATAAATTTTTATTTCGTACAATCACTTACGACTAATAGTGTGTTGCATAAAACAATTCCATGCCTAAAATTATATATATTCCAGCCAAGGACCAATTTAGACATTCTCTTTCGTAGGGTCAAAAATTAAAGCACAAGTTTTTAAAACAACATAATATTAATGAAAATAAGTCAATACACTATCACCATGATAACCTACGCATTTTTATACTTTGACAACGTCATATAATTACAACATTATCAATATTCCCCTCATGGGGTGGCCGAGTTGGTGGAGTTGGTGAATGCGAAAACCTTTAATCACGAGTTCGATTTTCCGTACCAATACTTTCTCGGTCGAGTCTGTAGCACAAAGCTTGCCTAGTGCAGTTTACTTGGTTGGCGTGGTTTGCAGGTTATTGCGTCAGTTTGAGGGTTTACCCAGTGCACATCCGAAAGATAGCAGTTGCGGGTTCCCCGTCATTAAAAAAAAAAAAAACATTACCAATATTATCAAATTCATTATATAACAATATTTGCATACATGATACAATATTCAACTACTGGTAACAAAATAAAATATTTCAATATTTCACATTGAATCTTCGTCTTACTTCCATACAAAATTGACAAATGTTTTTAGGAATTTTTTTTCCCAACTTTTTAGTAGGTTTACTTGTGACTTTTACTGTTATAAATTTATTTGGACAATTTATATACTGGCCTATTGCCGGTGCAGGAAAATTCAGCCACATTCTAGATAATTCTTCAATTGGCGATGGAGTATTTTTCCCCCCCTTTTTCTGCTGATTATTTTTTTGATTGTTCCAAGTTTGCTTAGACAAGAAGATTCAAGAAATGGGCTGTAATTTATAATTTTCTCTAAAGCTTTCTTGAATGTCGGTGTTGTATCTTCATTTACCTCCTCCTTCTAGAGACCAAGAAGATGAGCCTTGAAGACATGAGCATTCGGGGTCTCTTCACAGTCGATGTGAGTGTTGGCGACGAATGTAGTTTCGTGAGCTGAGCTTGGAATGTTGGCTAAAGTGCTCGAGAAGGGGAAGCCATGAAAAAAGGGTCCTAGACATCGAGAGAAAATGGGTCGGTGATGGTTCAAAAGAGTTGCTGAGAAATCATTACAGATTTATTATTATTATTATTTTCTTTTTTTTAAAAAGTCTCAAAAATTTTGTGGGGTCACGTGGGGTCCGCCCCTGATTCCAGCTTTTCCATCAAGCAAGTAGTATGACACAAAGGCATTAAACGTGTTTTAGCCCATCCAACAATGTGAAATAATAATTTTTTTTATTTGACGACCAATTTCTCCTGAAAAACATATAATTTTTCTTAAAAATATTCTAATCCTTCCATGAATTAGTTATTTTTTAAACGACTCACAAGGGAATATCAAACACGAAAATTAAATCAAGAATATATCTCCTGCGGCCTATTTATTGGTTTGTTCTCTTTTACCAACTCGAATCAAAGCATTAGGACTCGTTTGATATAACTTGTACTTTTATTTTTATTTATTGCTCAAGAATTTCCTAAGGAAGTTGTCAGATAAAACGTTTTGAAAAAAATATGTTCAAAAACAATTTCTTAGTGTCAAAAGTAATTTCAACTTTTCAAAAGTGGTAATTACACAAATCCATAGTTTATCTATTCATAGTTCCCAAATAAGAGTGAAAGATTAATATTTCACTAATCAGATTTTTTTTCCATTTCCTAATTAATTTAAAATTATTTAATAACTATCTCTCTCTAAAGTCACATAAAGGAAAATTTTAGAAACTGTATTTTCTTTAAAAACTCCTTGCACGTCCTTTCCATAAAACCGTCATTTCCATATAAATCCACATCCCTCTCGTATCCCATTTTTCGATTAAATCGATATTCATCCAACCCATAGTCGGACGTTCATCACTGTCGTTCTCCGGCGATTCCCCGAACACCTTCTTCCATTGTCGGTCACATATTTTTTACATTCCTTCCCAAAGCAGTAGTCACAGTTTAACCGAAGTCTTCTAAAACTTCAACGATGACTCGTTCAGGCAGTGGGAAACGTGGGGAGAAAACTGGAATCCACGAGTCAGGAAGAAGAGGTAAAAGGAAGTTGGATGAAGTGCAGAAGGAATCATCCTCTAAAAGACAAAAATCCAGAAGTTCGGTCGCAAAACGGTCGTCGAAGAAGGTGGTTTTTAATATTTTTCAATTGTTCATTTATTTCGAGCATACCTATCTTCATTTTAATCGATGGATAATGTGTATGGATGAAGTATTTTTGAATTTGTGATGTATGTTGTGTTGAATTTGTTGTGTGGATTTGTAATCGAAATGCCTGATTATAGTAAGGGTTTTTAATGTTTTTTTCAAAAGTGGTTGTTCATTTGTGAAATATGGAACGCTATTGTGTTGTTCTATATGTGTGTTGTTGATTTCTTTTTTGGTGGACGGGATCTGTGACCTATATGTTGGTGTTTGTGTCTACCTGGATTTTCACCTGTGACCAAACTGATGAGTTTTATTGTGATCGTTGTTGCAGGCCTGGAGATACATTATACCCGAGAAGAGTTGGTTTCCGGGTAAAATTACAATTACCCCCGTCAAAGGTGTGGTGTTGAACTTCAAAAACAATCTCAATGAAGCCCAACGTCGAATCCTTCAGAATACGTGTTTCGCTTACTTCCTGCAATGCGAGGAAATTGTTATCCAATCTCAGCTGATACACTACTTTCTGCCGAGACAAGTACAACAACCTAATGAGAGTGAGTTGTGGTTCAACATAGCTGGAAGATTTGAACGGTTCTCAATTTTAGAATTTTGTTTGGTGACTGGTCTGAGATACATCGGCGATGATGACATAAGTAGGATGGAGAAGACTCCATCACAATTGAAAATTTTGTATTTTTCAACGTTGAAAAATGTTACTGATGAAAATATCAAGGACGCATTTTTTTGTTCTACTGACATTCCGGATGAGAATGTTCCATGCTAGGTGCATTGTATTTCATAACGTCTTATCTACATCCGAGAGACTACAAGAAGGCTGTGGATCACTTCTTATTTGTACTAGTTGAAGATTTTAGTGCGATGAATGTGTTTCCATGGGGTAAGTCGTTGTTCGACAAACTAGTAAATTCATTGAGGGAGGGGTTGAGTAAGAGATCAACACATTACAGACTCAGAGGATTGCTTGTAGCCTTTCAAGTGTGGATTTACAAGACAATTCCCAGTGTTGATGGATACACGACGAGAAGGATTTCCAGAGTGTACCCCAGGATAATGAACTGGACGGTTGATGATCACCCTTCGACTGCGAAACTTGAGGGACCTGAATGCTTCTCCAATCCGGACATAAGTGACCACCGATGCAACAGTACTGGTTTCGAAATATTAAACTGGAACATTTTTTTCATGTTCCAAATCATATTTCTTAGGTCACAAATATATTTCGTCAAGTCACAAATTGCATTCTCGAAGTCACAGATTTATTCATTATGTCACACGTTTTCAGTATAGGTCACAAACATTTTCACAGCGCCATTTGCCCTTGTTATATCACAATTACTGGAAACAAATTGAATATGTGTGATGTGCAAAATTATATCTGTTTGTTCATACATAATTTTTGGTTGTTGACATTGCACTTTTTGTTGTGATATGAATGGCAGTTGGAAATATGTGACCTGGACCCCCCACCAGCTGAAATGACAATGCCATACATGAGTCAGGTGCAGTATGAGAAACCTATCCTACCTGATCGGTCACACGGGGAGAAGAGAAAGGGTGGTAGCATACACCGATCAGATCATCGTGCTGGGATTAGTACAAAACTAAGTAATTCAGGAATGAAACAATCTACTCCCATGCTTTTGATAACTAATGGATGATTAGGACACTCTGATCTCCCCATTGATGATGATGACTTTGTTGACGCACCACCCAATTGGAAGGGGACATCAATCCATGAAGATTCTCCAAGTGGGGAGCGTAAGTCAGATGACACCACTGATTCAGAGGATATGTCGTCAAAAGATGTAAGCTCTTCCAATTTCATCTATCATGTCACAAGTCCATTTGGTCACATAAAAATTCAGGTCACAGGTTTCAATGATTAGGTCACATACCAATACACGTTTCACTGCTGATCACAGATTAATGTTATATTTCATCATCATAAGTTTACTGATTATAGGTATTCATGTGATGTAGGTGGTCGACGAATTGAGGAATTATTTCAAAGGGCAGATATCTGATCTACAGTCTGAGAATCGGTTGCTAAGCAAACAGCTCAAGTCAATGCAGTCACAGGTGTCATCTTTAAAGTCTGATCAGCAAAGGAAACTGAAGCTGCTAGTTCGTATGCAAGGTGAAATTCGTACTGACATGTTGGACATCAAAGCACACATGCAGTGTATGTCTGATTCTGTGACTACATTGATATCTAGTTCAATGGAAGAAATTATAAAAAAATTCAGAGAGAACGCAGGACCAGAAATTGTTGTAGGGTCTGGACCAACATGCAAAGTCAGTACCCCAACTGTGACTACCTCTTACTTGTCTGTTACCACAAACCGTTTGATATACACTTCTCATCAAATGTATTTTTGTTCTGATTTTCAGGGTGCAAAAGTAGAACGAAGTGTTGATTCGAAAGACAAAGCGAAGGTTGACTCTGTGTGTGCAGTTGAATTTCCATGTTCTATTGAACCTCCATCTTTTGATCTCGATCTTGGATTCACACAACCAAGCCAGATTGTTGCAAAAACATCTAAGGAAGTTGAAGTTCAAGTGGAATCGGTCATATCCGATGTTTTGAAAGACACGAAATGTTTTGAGCAAGAGGTATCAAAAAATCTATGTATTTTTGTTGATTAATGCATGTCACATATTAAAAAATACATTTTATTACGCAGCACTCACCTAAGGCTGCACCAAGTTCTGGATTGCCAGTAAAGAAGGCTCTAAAGCCAGCTAAAAACACTTCAGTCCCCTTATGTTGCCGACGAAATGAAACAAATGAAATCTTCAGGAAACGAAGTGGTCTTCAAACACTACAATCAGAATGTACAAGATGCAAATGTTGCTGACTTTCAAAATTGATTTCAAAGAGGATACAAACCGCATACAAGTACGAAATTGTTGTCCTATTTTCATAATGTTCCAAATAATGATTCGTACTTCTCGTTTGCAGGAAGAAGTTCAATGATAAAGATGATGTCATCCATCCACCTTTTTCCATCGGTCAGTACTTGGTGGGAAACAAGACATGGTGGTACGAACTTGTATCCAGGGAGGTGTCGTTGACTAATTCGGTAAGTTACTACACAAAGTAAACAGTTCTAAAGGGTATGTCACAGTACAGGTCACGTTAGTCATAGTTTTTTGTATACTAGTCACACAGAGCATGGGTCATAGATTACACGAGCAGTAGGTCACGGATGATGCGTAGGTCACAGATCACGCGAACAGTAGGTCACAGCGATGCTTGGGTCACAAATCACACGAACAGTAGGTCACAATCCGCGCTGCATAGGAAACACATATCTGCAGGTGCAACAGTATAGCACACGTCTTTATTACGTCCGGGTTCAGTTATTGAGTGGTCACTAACTACAGATTGTAGTGATCACACATTCTAGTCGAGTCACACATCAAATTAACAGCTTATTGCATCATGTTTTCTGGTGTATATATGGTTTCTAAATTGTTTATTGTACTTTCATCTCTATAGCATATGGACGTGTGCTTCTATTATATACGTCAACTGGCAAGAAGTATGAGAGATTTCAAGTTTGTAGCTACCACAACGGACTCATTGTTCCAGGCCAAGCTCAAGCACATGTATCCTAGGTTCAAGGATGATACAAATGTTCTTGTCACAGATGATAGACTGATTGACGATATTACCGGTGCACGAATTCCATTGAGCACTCCATGGGCTGAAGTTGACCTTGTGTTTATCCCACTTCTGCCTACCAACAAAGCATATTGGATGCTTGGAGTATTGGACATAAAGGCACATACGTTGCGTTTATTGAATTCGTCCAAGAAGACATACAATGATATCAAAGTCCGTACTGGAATTGAACCCTTTGTCAGCATGCTTCCGCATCTCATGAAATGTGTTGGAATATGGAAAAATGATTCCATGGAGTTGAATATGGATTTTGATTTCTCTCTTCCCCAACAGAAAAATGGGCAAATTTTTTTCCCTCCACTAACAGTTAAACATATTATAAAATGCTGGATTTCATAGCTAATATTCTGTTTTTTGCGTTCCTAAACATGATTGTAGCATTTACGTGGTCAAGTACGCGGAGTACATACTACATGACGATATATGAACCATGCCCATGAAGTTTGATGCGGGGAGAGTTCGGTTGGATGTAGCTTCACTGTTGTTCAAACATCGCGAAATCGGGAAAACTAGAAAGTCGGTGCAGCCTACTGGTGGGGAAAGTATTGTTTTAGAGTGATAATGCAATTAGAAGTAACATGTTGTAATAGATGGAAACAATGTCTCGTGTTTTGAAAATTCGTTTGTAATGACAACGCAATTCTTACTTTTGTCTGTTTATATCAAAAAGTTCATTAATGTTTGGGGACTTTACTACAATGTTTTTTCAGAAGTTTCACTATATATCATATTTTGCTATATTGACAATGTATCGAGGACAAAGTCTCAAAATTTAATGGTTACCTGCAGTTTTTAGGATTATCACAGGTCACCAGTTTTTAGGATTATCTGCAGTTCACAGGTCACTGGTTTGTGTAATTTGGTCACAGGTCAATTCCTATTGTCACAGGTCACTGCATCCTGGTCACAGGTTACCTACAATTTTTAGGATTATCTCAGGTCACCAATTTTTAGGATTATCTGCAATTCACAGGTCACTGGTTTGTGTAATTTGGTCACAGGTCAATTCCCATTGTCACAGGTCACTGCACCCTGGTCACAGGTTACCTGCAGTTTTTAGGATTATCACAAGTCACCAGTTTTTAGTATTATCTGCAGTTTACAGGTCACTGATTTGTGTAATTTGGTCACAGGTCAATTCCCATTGTCACAGGTCACTGTACCCTGATCACAAGTCATTGTATATTGTTCACAGGTCATGGAGAATTATCACAAGTCAATCCAATCTGGTCACAGGTCATTGAAGATTTGTCATAGATCATTTCATACTTCTGTCACAGCTAATTGCAACTGAACCACTTCCATTTTCCTGAGTCTTTGCAATATGTCACTGGTCATATTTTGTTGGTCACAGTTTATCACATATTTGTCACATGTCATTGGATATTGATCGTATGTCACTTTATCCTAGTTACATGTCTTGATAAATGGTCACAGGTCTCTACATATTGGTCACAGCTCATTGACATCTAGTCACAGATCATTTCATATATTCACAGTTGATTGCAGAGGGGTCACAGGTCACTGCATTCTGGTCACAGATAATTATACAAGTCACTGCATTCTGATCACATGTCATTAATAATGATCATAGTTACTGCATACGAGTCACATGTTATTGTAGAATGATCACAGATCATTAATATGTGTCATCCAATGTTGTGCATCCTACGTTTACAAAAAATCAATGAATGAAAAAAACGAGGGAATTATAAAAAATATATCAATGTGTATTTTCAGTCTTCATCCTCTTCCTCTCTTTATTCTTGTTGCTTTGACTCAACGGAACTAAGCTGCTGCATGTTCTATGATTGTGACCACTTTCACCACATCGATCGCATTTGACGGTTATGTTTTCCTCGTACGCTGGTCTGAATCTCTTGTCAGTAAGCCTTTCACAACTTCGCTTTTGATTAGGTGCAATTACAACTATGTCATGGACATCATTTGGCACTATCCATTCAGCTGGATTTCCTACTGGAAAAATGGTTTCTTGGTATGTATTTTTGAATGCTTCACTTTGTAGTAGTAGGAGCAATATTCATATGGATCCATCTTCATACTTGCAAACACAGCCAAAGCATGTAGACAAGGTAGTTGATCAACTTGAAGCATCCTACATGTGCATGTCCGATTTTCTATATCAACAACGAAAGAGGAACTTTCACCGCTAACTGAGAATATTGCCTGATTAATAGGGGAAACCTACAGATATAGACTCAAGTTATAGGCATAACAAGTCACGTAATTAAAAAGTAGGACACAGATGAAATTGTATGTCATGTAGTTATATATAATATTGCACAAATATTACTGAAACACAACGGTACAGATCACAGTAGAAGTCATAGCACATGTCACAAATCAGTTCAGGTAAGTCACAAATTATAGATTAGGTCACAGTAATCAAGTTTACCCTCAAGTTTCTCATATATGTACTAATTTCCCTCATCTTCTTCTCATACTTGATTGACAAGGTTGTAAAAGTGCCTTGGGCGTCCTCCTTGTGTCTACAGAACCAAGATTGTAGAATTTGTCTCAATGACTCCAACAAAGCTAGAATAGGGTAATTCTTGGCAGACTTTGTGACCGCATTAACCGACTCCACAATATTCGATGTCATTGTCGAATACCGGTTTGAAGGCATGTGGAAACGTGACCATCTCTCAGGTCCAACTTCGTCCTACAAACAAAAACATGGAAATGTGTATTATATGGTGTACAGTACCATGTTAAACGTATTTATGTGAATATCATCATAGGACAACGTATAGCATAGTACCAGATAACCCCTTATCTTTTCATTAATCGAGCCGAGTTGTTGCATTTAATATTCATATTCCAATAGTGTGTAGGCACGAACAGCTGCATTGAATGCTTGTGTTATGTTTTGTCCTGATCTCCCGTACCGTGATTTTAGATTTTGTAGTAGATGGTACGAACATATCCCGTGATATGCTCCCGGATACATGTTTTCAATTGCCTTTTTGATACTATTGTGACGATCCGACACTAAGCACAAACTATCTCTATCCCTATATGCTTTTCTCAACTGTCTAAAAAACTATGTCCAGGAGTTGTCATTCTCGTTATCCCCAATCCCGAAAGCAAGTACATAAATGCTGTTATTTGCATCTTGTGTACATGCCGTGAATAAGGTGCCACCATAGTGTCCATTTAGATAGGTGCCATCAACCACAACAATTGGCCTACAATGTTTCCATCCCCGTATAGATGCACCTAGTGCCATAAAACAATATTTAAACCTATTGTGACCATCAATTTCTAGACTTGTGACTGATCCAGGATTTGTTTGTTGTAGCACAGAAAAAAAGGCTGGTATCTTATTGAATGAATCAGTTGGATCACCCCTAAGCAATTTCAGAGTTTCCTCTCGAGATCGCCAAGCTTGGACATAATTCAAAGATACTCCATATGTATGCAGCATGTCGTTGCGTATATCATTCGGTGTGTATATTGTGCGCGATGATGTGTACTTGTACTTAATGCAAGTTGACACAACCATCTTTGTTACTTGTCTATGAGTACTGAGTACGATGTTTGAAGCACATATGTGACCTTCTGCAATGTGTCTGATTTTAAACATATCTGTTCTGGCTAACTTCGATGCTCTACATATCCAATTACACTCATCACGTGAACATTTTACAAGATAGTTTTTCTTATCGGACCGAACAACCACGTACTCAAACATGTTTTGGATTGCATAAAACGACAAACTCAATTTCATTATTTCCTTGTTACGGAAGACTCTTCCTTCCTCTACCTCCCTAGCATCTGCCACCGCCACAACTGTGACCTCATGCTCAAGATTGTCACTAGATGGATCCATTATTGCTCCACATATGTCTGATGACATATCTGTTAATGAAAATCCATGTTCGTTCGATTGAACATCAACTGATAGCGCAATAGGCTGTTTTTCGATATCTGCAGTTGTCACATCGATGTGAATTGGATATTTCGCAGGGTCTGTTTTTCGATATCTGCAGTTGTCACATCGATGTGAATTGGATATTTCGCAGGGTCACGACTCATATCCTTTAAAATCATGTAAGACAAGACATTCTCGTCACTTTTGATTGCTATTGGAGGCAGATCACTGTTCAAAACATACTTCATTGTCACAGCAACTTTTGCAGGGTCAAAGCTAAACTCTTTCATAACTGTGTCGACAAGCCTCACAAACCCGCAACTACGATCAATTAACACCAGTGACACTTGTGATCCATTCAACAGACACACGTGAATTAACCCCATTTTCTGAAAAATTAGCAAAGATATGATCAGCCTAACATCCAAATATATGTTAAATCTAACTGCAAATGGGTCAAAATTACGTTAATGGTCAAATGTCACAACAAACATATCTCGAATTTCAAGTATCATTGTCACGTATTGAATACATGCAGGTCACATATTTTTATTTCCCAGATTTTTTTTACGAGAGGTCACAGATCATTGCATAGGTCACGTGTGAAATTCAAGTCTTTATATATTGGTTACAGTTAATTGCATGTCGGTCACAATTCTGTTAAATGATCACAGGTCAAAGCAAACGCATGTCGTATCTTGAATGTCATGGTCACACATTGAATACATGCAGGTCACATGTACATATTAAATCACAATTACATGCAATAATTAGTCACAGTAACTAAGTATAGATCTGTCGCATATGATTAGATTCAAACAAGAGCATCCGTATCATAAAACACAGATTCAAACACATCACACATTTCGAGATACAAACACCCATGCATACTGAATGCATGAGGTTATATCTTGTATCCAGGGTCACATGTTTTCCATAACGGTCACAACAGTTTCGAACAGCAATGTCCGATATTCATGATCACAGTTCTGTCAAAAATCACATTTTTGATCAATCGAAACTTGTCTAGCATGAATAAACGACAAATTATAATAAATAAATCGCAATTACACACCTGACCAATTTAATTACACGCCTGAATAATGTAATCAGTGACTGTTCGAGACACCGTGTTTTAATCCGACGTCATACAACCCGCGACTGCAATTTGTGATCAGAATTCGGTTTCACCGCCACTTCCGCAAGAACCGGCCATAATTGGATGTATTTTCAGATCTTCTGGCTATTGAAATCAGATTGAAAGATGAATTATTCTTTTTTTGGAGAATCCTGATATTATGGTATCTCAGCCTATTTGTTCGGAATTGTTTTCCATATCAAATTATATTAATATTTATATTTATTTTTAGGCCAATTTCTGATTTTTGAAATATGATACTTATTTTCTTATTTTTGAAATGCCCTATACTTAATCTCTTGTATATGAAATTTTCCCTTTTCAAAAACTCTGTCAAAGAAGCCCATCGGAAGATATTTAGATTAAAACATAAATGACCTAGGGTTATAACTTGTATATATTAATTATTGGAAGAAGAGAAGAAAAATATTGAAACTCCGCCATTACATAACAAACTTCTCATATTATACACTGTTTGGTGGGGTAAAACACAGCGCAGGAGAAGCCATCACTTATTCATAATATCCTCCCAATTAATGGCAAAAGCTTTTCAATAATCTTAAATTCAATAATCCAAATCCTGTGGGGCCAGACCCAATTCATCAAGAACTTCTTTGCAGCCTGAGACAGACTCTGGTGTCATGAACCCAAGTGGGTTTGCGTAACGAACAGCATCGTGCATTCCACTGTTTTCAGTGCACACAATTCTAGCCGTTTCTAGGCCGGCCATTGCCACACTACAATCGGGTTCGGGACTCTTGGTTAGAGTCACTTCGCAAATGCTGTCCTCGTGATTTCCACTTACCGTGAGCTTATAGTGTCCATTGCTATCTGTTACGCCCTCGACCGAATAAGTCACATTCCTAGTTATCCGGTCAGTACATTCCAACTTCAAAGTTGCACCTAAACAAAATATAGAGCTACTTTAGATATTTCGAATTTTTGTATTTAATGATTAAATGTTACCTAAAATGATGTCTCATATACCAAAAATTGTTGAAAATTTACCTGCGATTTTGTGACTAAGCTTGGTCTGGAACTTGACGCGGCATGGATCGCAGTATACATCGCCTTCGACGTTGAATACTTCTGGTGCATGGCAATGAGCAACGGCGGCAAAGGCCAAGATGCAGAAAGCAAGAGCAACAACCTTTGCCATTTTTGTACTTTTTTTTGTCTCTCTTCTCTGGTCGTGTGTGAAAAAATGGAATGCGTTGAAGAGCCTTTTATATAGAGAAGGAAGGGTGGGGCAATAATTTCTCAAATGGTTTATGATCCCTCCCTACTTTTAGAGAGTTTTATTCTCTATTTTACCTTTACTCATATTTGAGCCAAGGAAAAATTGGATGGTTTTCCTTTGTTTCCCCTTTTTTTTTTTCTAAACTAAATATTAATAAATTTAGAGGTCCAATTAATTTATAGTAAGATGTTGGGTTTGAATACTTCGACCAAAAAATTTAAAAAAAAAATAAAAAAAATTTACAATTAAAATTAAGCTTTTTTTTATATATCACTGTAAATTATGGGTATCGATTAAATATTTCATCTTCCGCTCTAATTTTCATTCATCGACTGGATTAATAAAAAGTTAACCAGAAAATACACTCATCTTAGACATAAATTGAGAAATTTAAATGATTTTATATTCTCATAACAACTGCTTAAAACTTTTAAATTTTATGTTCTTATAACAATTGCTTCGAACTTTTCTCTCAAGTCCAATTCTAGTGTTTTTCGCATATAAACAGCAGTTTTATAAAACGATTCAAAAGCAAAAGTGTAGCATGGTATCACGTAATTTCATATTTTAACCTATATCAAGGTAAAGAAACTGAAAATTGTGATTTTCTCAGTCACAAGAACACGTGCAACAGATCATTTTCTGTGATGCTCAATTGATGAGGACAGGGAGAGATCAAGCTGAAACTACAAAATCACCGCCAGTTCACGTAAAATCAAGCTGAATGTATGGATGGTACATTTCAGAATGAAAATTGTTGCCCCTTTCGAATTGAAGCAAGTTAGAATTCCATATATATGACATCTGCCTCGTGGAGATAGAAACTTTCCAGTCGTGAAGTTCATAACCCAAAAGAGTAGAAGATTGTGTTTCAGATTTCGGCAATCTCTTAAGTAGTTTGTACAAGCCAAACACATTTTTCTGCTGCCACAGATATGGGATAAAGAATGACCGGTATTTGGGAGGTGACAATTCGCGATCTAGATATGGTAATGCTGCAACCACCTATGGCAGAAAACAATGAATGAATACACACCTCTCGATAGATAATAGATTCACACACATAGATTCACACACACACACAAAGAGAGAGAATATTTACCTCCCACATGTTCAAGTCACTCCCTCGAGAAAGATAAGGTCATTGCAGCTGCAACTTTACAAGGAAGGTGCATTTTTCTAGATCTTGGAGCTGCAACGTGTTAGGCCTCCCGTCCACTTCATCTACTCTAGAAGACTCAAGAAGGGGGGAGAATCATCTGGAACAAAGGTTAACTAAATTCTGTTTAGGAGCATGTGGGGAGGGGAATAAGTTTGTTAGAAACAGGTTATAAATAGGGGGCTTAAGGTAGGAGATAGTTAGGCAATTATTAAGTAAGGAAAAGGAGTCCTGTAAACATCTATACACTTGTAATTTCTGCAGTTTATTTCAGTCAATTTCCATTTCAGATTCAGTCTTCTTTTTAGAATCCTATCAAATTGGTATCAGAGCACCAAAATCCTGATGGCCCAAAAGAAAACCGATGGAAGGGTAGAAGTAATGGAGAAAGAAATCGAAGAATTGAAGGGCGAGATGCGACAGCTTCTAGGTTTAGCAAAATCAGTAGAACAGTTAACACAAAGCATGGCCTTGGTACTGCAATCCATGGAGGAAACTAGGTGGACAATGGTAACCATGGCAAATCCAAAAGCTGGAAAAGGCAGAATTATGGAGAAGGAACGATCCAGCAATGTTACCGAAGCATCACTACCACCAAGTAACCCTCCGGCAAGCAGGGGCGAACAACGCAGCCTGGAGCATGGCAAATGGCCAAAGGAAACGGGCGAGGCAAGTTTCGGTGAAAGTTTGGACAGGGGTGAGAATTGGCGAAGCATTCGTAAACTCGAGATGCCCATTTTCAACGGAGAAGACTCGGACGGGTGGTTATTCAGGGCCGAAAGATATTTTGACATTAATGAATTAACCGAGCAGGAGAAACTGGGGGCTATAGGGGTGAGCCTCGATGGCGACGCACTTTCCTGGCTTCAATGGAGGAGGCTCGAGCTCCGTTTCAAAATTGGAAACAGTTCAGGCAGCAGTTGTTGCTACGTTTTCGGCTGATGCAGGAGGGAAGTATGTGTGAAAGGTTTCTGGCGATCAAACAAAGGGACACGGCGACTGAGTCCCGACGGGAGTTCGAAGTCTTGGCTGCCCCACTGAAGGAGATACTAGACGAAGTCCTAGAAAGTACTTTTGTCAATGGGCTCAAGCCAGAAATACGGGTCGAAATCAGGATACTGGGCCCAAAAGGACTGGGCCAGATTATGGAGTTAGCCCAAGGTGGAAGACCGTAACTCCATAATCAAAGAAACAAGGGATTCAGCAACCCACAGAACCCCCAAATTACTCCCAAATCGCTGGAAGCCAGAGACGACTTTCCCTACCAAAACTGTCACGGTGGGAGAAAAGTCAATCGAAGACCGGCGAGAACGTCCGACCAGGCGTATGTCGGACGCGGAATGGTAGATGAGGTGCGACAAAGGGCTTTGTTTCCAGTGTGATGAGAAATTTACCGTGGGTCACCAGTGCAAGAATCGCGAGCTACGAGTTTTGTTGGTTGAAGGGGAGGATAACGAAGAAGCAATTGATGGTTCAGAGGCGGTACAACCCTTCGAAGTGGCAGACAAGGTAGAACTATCATTGAATTCGGTGGTAGGGCTAACTACCCCCGGCACCATGAAGTTGAAGGGAAAGGTAGGCTCAAGTATAGTAATCGTGCTAATCGACTGTGGAGCAACCCACAATTTTATATTAGTAGATGTTGTCCAGAAGTTGGGAGTTCCAACCACAGCAACAACAAATTATGGGGTGGTTATGGGAACAGGCAAGTCAATGAAAGGGATGGGAATCTGTAAGGGTGTGGTTTTGGAATAGCAAGGTTTGACCATAGTTGAAGATTTCTTGCCATTGGAATTATGGAGTACAGACGTGGTACTTCGGATGCAATGGCTGGGGAGTCTAGGTAATATGGAAGTGAACTGGAAACTTCTCACCATCAGATTTCGAATGGGCGAAACTTTGATGACGTTAAAAGGGGACCCAGGACTTAATAAATCCGGGGTTTCGTTAAGGGCCATCGTGAAAGCATTACAAAACGAAGGGCAGGGAATCTGGGTAGAGTATGACGAGCCAACTACTGGGATGGAAAATAGGGCGGAGTTGCCCAAGGGAGTGCAGACATTATTACAGAAACACCAGCATATATTTAAAGAGCCACAAGGGTTACCACCACATCGAGACACAGATCACTCAATTCTATTAAAAGAAGGAATTGAACCAATTAGTGTCAGGCCTTTCCGATACCCCCACATCCAGAAAAACGAGATTGAAAGACTGGTTCGAGAGATGTTAAATGCAGGGATTATTCAGCTAAGTGTTAACCCCTTCTCTAGTCCCGTACTACTCGTCAAGAAAAAGGACAGTAGTTGGCGGTTTTGTGTAGATTACAGAGCATTGAATAAAGTGACGGTTCCAGACAAGTTTCCCATTCCTGTGATCGACGAGTTATTGGACGAACTCCATGGAGCCACCGTATTCTCTAAACTTGACCTCAAGTCAGGATATCACCAAATCAGAGTTAGAATGGAGGATGTTCATAAGACTGTGTTTAGTACGCATGAGGGACATTATGAGTTCCTTGTCATGCCCTTTGGTCTCTCCAACGCGTCGGCAACTTTCTAATCATTAATGAATCAGGTTTTCAGATTTAGGGCCTATTTAAGGAAGTTCGTGCTGGTTTTCTTTGACGACATTTTAGTCTACAGTAAAGATCTCCCTACGCATGAACAACACTTGGAGATGGTATTTACCTCTCTGGCCGCCCATCAGCTGTATGCAAACGCGAAGAAATGCATCTTCGCCCAACGACAGATAGAATACTTAGGCCACTTGCTGTCGGCCGAAGGAGTGGCGACCGACCCAAACAAAATAGAAGCAATGGTGCATTGGCCTACCCCCCGCAATCTCAGAGAATTAAGGGGCTTCTTAGGCTTGATTGGCTACTACAGGAGATTTGTGGCAGGTTATGGGGCAATATCTTGGCTACTAACCCAACAACTTAAGAAGGACGCATTTGGATGGAATGGAGAGGCAGAAACAGCATTCCAGAAACTGAAATAAGCTATGACAACGGTCCCTGTCTTAGCCTTTCCAGATTTCTCTAAGGCCTTCATCATCGAAGCAGATGCATCAAGTCACGGGTTGGGAGCGTACTCATGCAAGAACAACAGCCCATCGCATATTACAGTCAGGTGTTGTCTGCCAAGTCACAACACAAATCTGTCTACGAGAGGGAGTTGATGGCAATTGTGCTCGCTATCCAAAAATGGCGACATTATCTCTTGGGAAGAAAATTCATAGTCCGCACCGATCAACGCAGCTTAAGATTCCTCCTTGAGCAGAGAGTCATCCCGCTGGAATTTCAAAAATGGGTAACCAAACTACTGAGGTATGAGTTCGAGATACACTATAGACTGGGGAGGGAAAACAGAGCTGCAGATGCCTTGTCACATGTCCCCAGCACAGTTGAACTAGCTGCTATCACAATTCTCCAGGTTATTGATGTCCAACTGATAAGCAATCAAGTGAAAAATGACCCGTTGCTTTCAAAGATTATGAATCCTTTACAAGAAGACCCAGATGCTTACCCTAGATATTCAATCGAACAAGGCAAGTTACTTTTCAAAGGTCGCCTTGCCATTCCTCAAACTTCTTCCCTGATTCCTTCTATCTTGAAGGAATTCCGTAGCAGCACCATGGGAGGACACTCTGGATTCCTACGGTCCTACAAAAGACTAGCCAGCAATCTCTACTGGAAAGGGATGAAGAAAGACATCCAGAAGTTTATGGAAGAATGTGCGGTTTGTCAGCAAAACAAGTCTCTTGCCCTTTCTCCAGCCGGACTCCTACAGCCATTACCAATACCCAGTCAAATATGGGAAGATGTTTCCATGGATTTTGTTGAAGGCCTTCCCACATCTGGTGGATACAATGCCTTGCTGGTTGTGGTCGATCGACTGAGCAAATATGCCCATTTCCTACTACTGAAACATCCTTTCACAGCCCCAGGAGTAGCAGCCCTCTTTGTTAAAGAAATCAAACGGTTTCATGGTGTTCCTAACTCCATCATCTCTGACCGGGATAAGGTCTTCCTAAACCATTTTTGGATGGAAATTTTTCTCCTGCAGGGAACAACTCTACGCCGGAGCACCGCCTACCACCCTCAAACGGATGGACTGACTGAAGTTATTAACAAGTGCCTAGAAACATTTCTCCAATGTTTTTCCTATGACAAACCTAAGAGCTGGTCCACTTGGGTTTCCGTGGGCTGAATATTGGTATAACACGACATTTCACACTTCTACAAATACCACTCCATTTCGAGCAGTTTATGGAAAGGACCCCCCGCCTCTAATTTGTTATGGCAGCCAATCCACTGAGGTACAATCTGTTGAACATCAGTTGCAGGAGAGGGATCTAATGTTGGATGAACTGAAGGCTCATCTTAGTCGTGCCCAAGATAAGATGAAGTTAATAGCGGACCAATGTCGAAGGGATGTCCAATATGATGAAGGGGATTTAGTCTATGTCAAGTTACGTCCATACCGCCTTCGTTCTTTGGCAAAACGACCTAATGAGAAGCTGGGGCCTAAATACTTTGGCCCGTTTGAAGGGCTGAAACACATAGGACCAGTAGCCTACCGTCTGGACTTGCCTTCCAGCGCAACAATACATCCGATTTTTCAATTATCACAATTGAAGAAGGCCCTGGGATCAAACACAGTACATCAATTTGTTTCCCCAGCAACTCACTGCTGACTTGGAATGGGTTGTAGAACCAAAGCAAATTTTGGGCAAACGTCAAGCACCTTTACGTCAACCTCCAGGGAAAGAAGTACTTGTACAGTGGAAAAACTTGCCTGCGACAAATGCATCTTGGGAATCAGTGGACTCCATCTTACAACACTTCCCCAACTTCCACCTTGAGGACAAGGTGTGTTTGGAAACTGGGGGTAGTGTTAGGCCTCCCGTCCACTTCACCTATTCTAGAAGACTCAAGAAGGGGGTAGAATCATCTGGAACGAAGGTTAACTAAATTCTGTTTAGGAGCATGTGGGGAGGGGAATAAGTTTGTTAGAAACAGGTTATAAATAGGGGGCTTAAGGTAGGAGATAGTCAGGCAATTATTAAGTAAGGAAAAGGAGTCCTGTAAACGTCTATATACTGGTAATTTCTGCAGTTTATTTCAGTCAATTTCCTTTTCAGATTCAGTCTGCTTTTTAGAATCCTATCACAATTATTGGCACAAAATAAGAGG
>NW_019266506.1:131724-170067 GCF_002742605.1 Olea europaea var. sylvestris | reverse complement strand
AAGTCAGTGCTACTAGTAAAGCAAAGAAAAAAATTGAAATCCTTGTTTAAAGTCAATATATAATGAAGAGAAAAGGTGTTACTGATGAGAAAGTGGGCAAGAAACTAATTACATGTCGTTGATCAGATGCCTTGTTCTTGTTGTTGAAATAAGATGATGCTGCTGATGTTCTGCCTAAGGTAGAGTTAAATGGAAAAGGGAGAAGACCTCTGAACCCGTCATCTATCCACCGAACCTCACTCACATAATCAGGAACAAAAAAGGATGATGGAAAACGATGCCACGCACTTCCAATGCAAAGGTTAGAACCTATATTACATGTCACCAACATAATAGTAAGAAACGCACATGAACTAACTGGTGGAGAGAACCGTGAATGCATTGATCCACAGACGCTTTGAGGTCCATATCCAACAGGACAATCCTCATTACACACCATAAAACATGTTTAACAAGCAAAATGTGGCTGAAAATCAGGAAAAAGAACATTGAACACGTATTAAATATACATTACTAGTGGCAAACACAGTTTGAATGCAATTTATACTACACAGCTAATGATTTGATTCAGTGCTGATTTTAATTGGAAAATTTGCTTTTTTTGGTCAACTCTATCATATTGATGCACTAGTATAGATACACATCTCTTGGCACTTAGCAGATAGTTTAAGCCCTTGTTTGACAACCATTATTTGAAAAAAACAATGTTTCAATAGTGAATTTTAGGAGAATGTGTGGTTAAAAAGTAGTGAAAAGTTTTAGGTTTACGTGCAGAATATTTTATTGTGTGAATGTGAGGTTAAAATTGAATGTATAGAATAAAGACCTTTCGAATAATGGTTGTCAAACAGGGGTGGGCTACGAAATGTCGCATCATGTTGACACCTCCCACAACTAATTAGAATTAAAAATCTATCCTCCACTTTCTAATGGATGTTGCTAAATGAATTTGAATACACGTGCGTCATTTTTTCTCAAATTTTCCATATCCAAAGAGTAATGCAGTTTGGAATCTAAGTGATGCTTTAATATTTTGTAATGAAACTCTTTAACAACCAGTAATAAGAAGAATGCCTTACAAGATGGGATGAACAGCAGTATGTATTTAAGTCTAAAGACTTGATAGTATATAATTGCTCCCAATTTTCACAATAGAATTGTTGTGTATACGCTTAGCTTCAAGAACTGAATGTCTATACCATTTAATTTAAAGCAAACCCAGTGTTTTGGCGCATATAAGTCTATAGAACCAAAACAGATCACAAGCATCCTTTGTTCTCTCTTGGCGGTACAATTCTTTAATAGCATAGACACAGGCTCTTCCTAAATTTGCTAAGTGGAGAGCATTTCCAACAAACAAAGCATGTTCTCAAAACAACCAAATTCAGTCATTATTGTTCTCTTATTAGAATAATTTTGCAAGTTTCCTGTTAATGGCAATGTAATCGTTAAAATTTCAGTCATTACTATTCTCTTATTGGGATAATTTGGCAACTTTCCTGCTAATTGCAATAGATTTGTTAACAAAAAGGAGATGGTTGATCATCAAACAAAGTTGTATTACTATTCAGATCAAATAAGAATTTAAAAAAATGAAGAAAACAAGTAACATAGACAAAGTTCAATACTTTCTTATTCATATTATACCCCCAAAATTTAATTCCTTCTTGTTTGTTAGTCGAAATATAAGGCATGAAAATTCAGAAATTCTTCTAGACAAAAAACCCTTTAAGATGAAAAGGAGATGATCCACAAGGTTCACGACATGTAAGTAATGACTAGAGATTAGTCCATGCTATTCCAAGATCAATGAAATGCAACACTGATTCTTACCTGTCCCTGCATCATCGTGGTGCTCCAAATGCTTGTATATTTCTAAAGGAGAAGAATAACCATTAGTCAAGGAAAACGTCCTGGCATGGGGAAGCACACAGAATGAGTCCAAGTACCAGAGGTCTCAAACCTTTTGCTATCTGTAAGGGCAAAGCAAAGGTAAGTTCTAAGTGGCCGTGATCATCAATCAACACAACACCGCTACAGGAATTCGGAAGTTTACCACAACAAGCAGAGAAATATCATTGGGATTATACTTATCCCGAAACAAGACCAGAAAGCTCTCAATGACAGCTGAAGCAGCAACACAAATAAGTGGATATATTGGATAGAGGAATCTGCAAAAGGACAGGAAAATAACGAATCATCGATTAAGATACATATTTAAGTAACACTCTGGGAATAGGCAAAACCAGTGATCAACAATTAGTATTTCATTGTTAATTAAAAAAAATAAAGGAAAAAGAGAAAACAAAAGGATTGAAAAGATTTTTCTATTAGGGGATGGGGCTGGGGGTGGACAGATAATTTTGATCTAACCTTTCTTCCTTGTGCGGCTGCAAAGACATAAAAGCTAGCCAGATATAGATGGGCGAGATGATAACCAACAACTCTGGAGCATACTTCTTCCTTGCAATTGGGAGAATGGCAATGAAAAGCAGAGCAAGAATGAAACAGAAGTTGAAGTTATTGAAGCCATTTAACGGCCCTTCAGTTCCATACAAATGACTCACTCCACCGCCCATGACATTATATATCAACAAATTGAGAACAGATGATGTCCACTTTCCATAATAGAAGTAGTCAACACAAACTGAAACTGCCTGAAAAAACATTGAAGTGTCTGTCATACGATACGCTTATCATAGGAAGAACAAAAAAATCGCAGTACGGGATAAGATTCATAAATCTTATAAGATAGCCAATAATAATTGAACGTGAAATTTCAAAAGAAGTTTGAGTTATTTATCAATTTCATTTACCACAAGACCAAGAGAAGTGACAGCGCCAGATATAAATGCATATTTAAACCTCCTAAATAGAGAGTAAACTGTAACTGGAAGAAACGCCAAGATTGAGAATGGCCACCCAAGAATAACTCCAGCGGCTGCAATAGATACTGCTGCTGCAAGGTTCCCAAAAGGAAATAATGCTGAAGAGAAAGACATCGCATACATAGAGAATGAACTTGGCAAGAAACCTGTGGTTGAAGTCCGTACAAAAGATTTAAAAAAGGTGGAAAATTAGTAAATTTTTTTATAAAAATAAAAAAGAACAACTGTGAGTAAAAAAACCTAGTCCTCATGGTCACATAAAAATGCATAACCAATGAATTATAAAAAAGAGAAAAGAGTGCGGGCTAGGTAACAATTATTTCAACGACATGCTAGTGCTAGCGAAGAAACAGCCGTTTGCTAAGCATAGCATTGCAAGTGTATATGAAGCAAGACGTTTTCCATACTTCCTGGATAGGGCTACAACTAGGGCACCATCTGCCATGACCGAGAGAGAGCCAAGAAAAATTCGTACCACATAGAAGACTTTCAACTGAATTATGTAAGCTTCTTCAGCACAGAGAATCAAGAAATGAAAAGAGAAAAAAGAGAGAAACCAGAATCAGCAAAAAGTAGTTCAGGATTCCGGCAGAAATATCCCACTTTTTCGTCATGAAACCACCAGGAAGCAGGCCCACCAGCCAATTCATGGAGAAGAATATACAAATATGACCGTAATGCAAACTGTGAGCTGCAGAAGGCCAAGCATTTGATGAGAAAATATTTGAGCTGTTTTTTACATGCATACATACAAAGACTACGTTCTGGAAAACAAAGAAGATTAAATGAACAAAGTATTTAATCAATTGACATAATGCAATGCCATTCCCAAGTCTTTTGTATCGACTGACGGAGACAAAATGCGTCAATACCAGAGACAAGACACAAAATTTAAGCAGCTTTCTTCGCTCTCACAATGTTCTGTACACCAATCTACTTTATATTTGAAACAAAAATCACAACCTGAAAGGCGTAAATTTTACCCTAGACTCAGGAAGTTCAACTACAACCAGTGTACAGTGAGTATGTCATATACATTCCACTATACAATTAACCCACACCCATTGCGGGCCATTGACAGCTTCAAACAAGAAACTATAACTAATTACAGAAATTAGAAATCAAAACATACAAGTACATTCAAACCTGTTTTCCCAGGTCTGAAAGCCGGACTTGTATAGGAGTAAATGGAGGGGCTCCCAGTAATTAAAAACCTCATCGCAATCGTGTACGATGTTTGATGTGGCGCTCATATACCTCAACATCAGGAGCGAATCCTGAGCCAGGGCGGCTGTTGGTGGTATCGTTTATTAATATTAAATTAAATAATATTAAAAAAGATTCGATATATGTAAATACACTAAAACGTAAAAATTGTATATTTATATCATATTATAGTTCAGTACAGTTCAAAAGAATATAAATTACATGATACATAAACTTCTTTGTGTTATTAATGTTTAACAAATCGTTTGCTTGACTAAAAGTAGTTGAGAGATTAAAGGCCTATTCGGTAGTGATTATGAGAATTAATCTTTTGATTATTAGAGAGAAAAGTGGATTCTACCTATGAGTGAAGAAGTCAAAATTGACCGTTTGAATAGTGAAATAACAATCATAAAATTGATTTTTTGGAGTAAAAAATTATTACCAAACGAGGGCTAGATACACCACTACAAGAACTAGATTGAAATTCAATTGAAAAAATCATTCCATAATCAGTATAAGAATTGAAAGTTAATCAAAGATTAAACGTAATTAAAATTAATTTTTTAAATATAATTAAAGTTTCAATTTCCAATTCTCAACACCAATTCATTATAAATTATAAATTTCCCAATTTCTCATTTTCAATTTTCATAAATCACATATTCACATTTCACGATAATCAAATTAATTTTTAGTATCACAATTCACAGCAAACAAATTATCAAATAACATATAAATTAAAACTCAATACTCATAAGTCATATCTTATAAATTATTAAAGTATAAAATATTTAAAACGACAAAAACCAACAAAAAAAAATAGTCATTGACTCGCCTATAGTCTTAACATATATTATTTTGTTAAATTTAGATTTAAAATTCAACCATTGCCATGATGGTTAAGTTTTGAATCATCCTAACTAGAGGTCATAGATTCGAATCATTTCCTTGGAAAATTAATTTTGGTAAATATTGTAGAAATAAAAATTTTGTACAATAAAATGGACGAAAATGACTTGAACTCAACACTCGTAATATATAAATGCAAGCTCTAACCAATTAAGCAAAAAAGAAGTTTGACAATAAAATGAACTACACCACAACCTATATCCACCCATGCTCAACATCCCTAGCGCCACCATCGGCAGGAACCAGCCAAATCCCTTCTTCCCATCGCCGCCTTATTTTTCCAGCTTGTCCAACTTCGGGTATGGCGTGGACGACGTCACGTACATATCCGCCGGAAACTGACCCCACTACCTCTTTGTAACCGCCATTTCCTCTTCTTCTCTCTAGAAATTTCTTTCCTTCTCTGTATTTGAAGTGGAGAAATTTGATGCTTTTGCAAAAATGATTCATTAAGGCCCCGTTTGATTACACGAAATTTTTCATGGAACTTGGAATTCGAATTCCAACTTCCACTTTTGGCCTGTTTGATTGACAAAATTTTCCAGGGAATTGATTTTCCATGAATTTCTAAGTACAACACCTTAAAGCGTGATTTTCCACCTTTTTTTTCTTAGGGGATGGGTGGTTTTTGGTTTTCCACCTTATTTTTATTTTATTTTTTTTTTGCTTTTTTTATTTTTTTTTAATTGTTGGCAATGGGAACAAATTTTAGGAATAATTGTAAAAGAGGATATCCCTGAAATTGACAATTTTCACGTAAAACAAAGTCAAACGAACATCAAAAAATACTTTTACTTCAACATTTTCCACATGAAAAATTTATACAATCAAACACAATAATTTACAATTTCCATGAAAACAATTTATAGGTAATTCAATTCCCTGGAATTCATTTTCTTTCCATGTAATTTTCCTACTTGTAATCAAACGCACCCTAATTGTGTATGTGGAAATGAGTAAGAGCCTGTTTAGGAGTGATTTTGAGAATTGATTTTTTGACAAAAGTGGAGTCTACCTGTGAAAGAAGAAGTCAATGACGGTTGAAATAGTAAAATAATGGTAAAAAAATCAATTTTTTGGAGGCAAAAAATCGCTCCCAAACAAGCTGTAAATTTAATGAATTCTCATTCAACTTTAAAATTGTTACCAGTTACTGACTGAATTTTAACGAGTTACTCACTCATCTTTATATATGGTTATCCATCCAACACTCTTAACTCCCATCTCCCTAAATAGACAAAAATGTACACGGGGTTTTACAGAAATAATTTTGGTTAAATGTTGCCAACTTGGAATGAACCACGACTTCACATTAAAATAATTCTTCAGCTTTCAACATTTCACGACATCCTTCTTCTAATTTCTCTTCTGAATCCTACTCTTCCAAATCCAAATTTCTCTTCTTCAAAATTGCTCCTAAAATGAACCTTCTTATAGTAAAGTTTGGACATTCTTCTCTTCTCTGGATAATGGAGGACTTAGGTGACCCACAAGACCCTTATATGAAATACAATAATTGTATGANGTTTGGACATTCTTCTCTTCTCTGGATAATGGAGGACTTAGGTGACCCACAAGACCCTTATATGAAATACAATAATTGTATGAAGATGCACTATTTGGTGATGATCCCATTAGATCCTCAGATGTTTTAAGAAGTGAAGTTTTTATTGTCTGATTGGTAATACAACTGAAATTAAGTTATTAATCTGATCTTTCTTTCTCTACAATTGAATTGACCTCTGCATAGCTTAGTTTTTAGTTGGGAAGCTTCAAGTGCAAAGTTTAATGGTGGGGGAAAATGTCTTCACTGCAATCTGATGCACCTCAATTAGCAACTTCTTAAAACTTGCTAGTATGGTGATTCTCAAATGCAAAGAAGTTGTTCCACCCATTCTGACATGCAAAACTTGATTAAGAAGAAATACTTTTCTAGGATCATTTCAGTGAAAGGCCTTAATACATTGACCAAACCGGTAGCAAAAATGCCCCCCACTGCTCTGTCCCCCTTCCTTCTCATTAACTTGGTCGTTGCAACAACAGTACCTCCACTCTGGCCTCATTTTTATGCGAAAACTTGCTCAGAAGCTGAACATATGATCAGTTTTAGAGGATTGGTGTTCTAGTTTCGGATTGTTTGGAGGTTTTGATTACAAGATTTTGATTTGGGTTAATAATGTAAAGGCGTGTTTGTTTGGTACGTTTTTGGTGACTTGGACATAATTAACACCGTTAATATGCCACGTAGATTTTCTGTTATCTGTGTAATTTTCTGTCTATTTGAAGAGATGATAGTTAAAATAGCAGTGGATGGACAATTATATACAAAGATGAGTGAATACTGGGTAATCCATTAAAATTCGATGAGTAAGTAATAACAATTTTAAAGTTCAATGAAAATTCATTAAATTTACTCGTGGAAATCAGTTGAGGATTTTCAATTAGGTCCCTATGCTTCCATTTTTTATGATTTTATCTCGATTTATTTCACTTTGTTCGATTAGACAACATTGTCTAATGGCATGACTGTTAAATACTATCATCCTATGTCGCCGTCAAAACATGACCGAAAAGAAGTGATACAACTGAAAATAAAAATGCCCATGACCTACAATAGAAACCTTCATCCAGTTCGGTGGGTTAACCGTGAAAGATCAACCCACGTCGTCGAGCCTAAATCATAATTTAAATCACCTAGTTTGCTCTGCAATTTGACTCCCATTTCTTAAAATTTATTTTCTCAAATTCATTTTCAGTAACATATTTCATAGAAACCGCAACTTTAATCGACTTTTCAGTCAGACATTTCATCAATGTTTATCAAAATTTACCGAAAATATGATTTTTATCAAACAAACTTGGGCTAAATCATCCGTGCACGATAGATAAAAGGATAAATTCCATTGCAACATTGTTATTGAAAGGTACAATATAGTAATCCTAAACATCGATCAAAGCTGATTGTATTCAGCATAACAGTGTTCTCACATATAAAAAGCCTGCTTTCAAGGAGTGACCAGTCGGAACCGAACATATTCCATAAAATCCCGTGTAAGTCTCTCATACAAAAGGATAAAAAGAAATAAACTGAAATTAACCGGTGTTCTGCAACCCAGCTGCAATACCCTTCATGGTCAAGATGAGGGTGTCCTCCAATCCAGGGGCATACTCACTTGTCGGGTTCAACTTCACAAGTTCAGCAGCCGAGCTTGATTCCATATAATCTTTGCAGATATGAGGCCTCAACTTCACGTGATAGTTTTGATCACGAATTCGCTTAAGAGCGTAAGCCTGGCTCACATTCAAAGTTGTAATGTACGAATCACGCAAACGAAGTCGTTGCTTCAAGTAGGGGTCCCCTTCTAGAAGATCCTTATGTCCAGCAATCTACCAAAAGCGGAATAAGTCATTCAAAATAATCTCCAGCACTTGTTTTAAAGCAATAAAATGAACAGATAATCAACCAAAATTTCACAATTTCAGACGTTTTGAAGATATTACCTGAAGAAGAAGAGACTTTGTTTCCTCGTAGTTGGCCCTCAAACGCTGACCAAACGACCAAAGATCTTCTGAAACGAGGAGTTTATCATAAAGAGCAGCAATACCAGGGTCTCCCTTGGCAAACACCATCTCAACTAGATCGATAGTGACTCTAAAGAAAGGCCACCCGTTGTACATTTCCTGTAGCATTTTGAGGTTCTTTATGTCCTTTTGGAGTGCATATTTAAAGGCTGCTCCAAAACCAAGCCAAACAGGGAGATGAAATCTGGTCTGAGTCCAGGCAAAGATCCATGGAATAGCTCTGAGTGATTCAATGCCTCCACTTGGTTTCCGCTTTGATGGGCGACTACCGATATTCATCCTACCGTACTCCAATTCTGGTGTAGCCTAAAATAATAAAGAAAAAAATGTTTTCGTTACTCTAACAGATATCAAATTAGTGATCTCCTTGCAGACAAAGAAAATATATGACACATCATTTTAGTTACTCACAAGGCGGAAATACTCGACAAACCGGGGTTCTTTGAATACAATTGAGCGGTACTCTTCTGTGGAAGCAACAGCAATTTCATCCAAAAGTGCACGCCACTCGGGTTTAGGGGCGACAGGTGGATGCATCCCATGCTCAAGTGTAGCAGCAGTAAACCGTTGGAGTGTTCTGAAACACAAGTGCTCCTCCCCAAATGATTGCTCAATAACTTCTCCCTGAACTGTGACACGGAGAGATCCATGGTTCTTTGAATACAATTGAGCGGTACTCTTCTGTGGAAGCAACAGCAATTTCATCCAAAAGTGCACGCCACTCGGGTTTAGGGGCTACAGGTGGATGCATCCCATGCTCAAGTGTAGCAGCAGTAAACCGTTGGAGTGTTCTGAAACACAAGTGCTCCTCCCCAAATGATTGCTCAATAACTTCTCCCTGAACTGTGACACGGAGAGATCCATGTATAGTATCTGGAGGTTGGGACAATATAGCAAGGTGAGTAGGGCCACCTCCTCTTCCAACTGTCCCACCTCGACCGTGGAACATAGTCAACTTCACTCCGAACTGCTTTGCAACTTTGATAAGCTCCTCCTGAGCCTTGTACAGTTGCCATGCTGCCGACAGTCGACCAGCATCTTTGCCAGAGTCTGAGTACCCAATCATGACTTCTTGCTTACCATTAATCCGATTTCTGTACCAATCAATAGAGAAAAGCCGTGCAACAGCAGCAGGAGCAGCTTCAAGATCATCTAATTTCTCAAAAAGTGGAACAACTCTTAATGGGGTCTTCACATGGCATTCACGCTGCAGAAGCTCAACTGCTAACACGTCAGATGGTGCAGTAGCCATAGAGATAATATATGCTCCAAAGCAGTCTGGTGGGAGTTCAGCTAAGACATGGAATGTATCCAAAACATCAGCAATCTCTTCAGTTTTCGGAAGATCTGGTCCAAAGAGGGGTCGCTTCCCACTAAGTTCAGATAGAAGCCATTCCTGCCTACGCTCTTCTGACCATTCTCGATATGAACCAATATCCAAGTGTTTGGTAATGGCATCCAGGACATCAGTGTGTCTGTCCGACTCTTGTCTTATATCAAGTCTCACAAGTGAGAGACCAAAGGTGGAAACTTGCCTTAGGAAATCCAGAAGGCTTCCATCAGCTACCGGCCGGTCACCACAAGCACAAAGGGATCTGTAGCAGAGCTCGAGAGGTTCTAAGAACTGCATAAAATTTAAAATTGATTCAGCACCTTGCTAACATATCTGGGTTAAAAGAATTCACTATTTGGAACCTAGTAATTTAAAATGCAAATGCGCGAATAATATACATGCTTGCATTTGCAACGAAAAGAGAATTGCAGATGTGTGCAAGTCCATGCAGACATTGAGTTCAAGCATATGTGGAGAATGAAGAACTTTGAATTTTCATGCTTAAGAGAATGTTCTGTCATGATAGGAAGATTAATGGATGCTATAGGAGTGGTTTTTGCCTGTGCACATGCACTTCTCACAGGTTAATTTGGAAGATGAAGGAAAAAATACCTGCTCAACATTGGTGTAAGTTGCCTCCTCCGGAATGTCGGATATTCCATGCGCTAATAAATGGCGAGAACGCTCACGTGCCTGATAGAGCTTATCTCTCACATCAGCAAGAATGACTCGATAGGGTTCATTGGGTGGAACTTGTTTCCAAAATTCTGCATGGCAGAAGGGTCATTTTCAATTTGTGTGAGAGAGAGAGAGAATTCTATATACCGAGTACAAATAAATATCAAAAAGATCCAATAAGTTAGCCTATGTTCTAAAATTCATAACCATAGGAAGAGGTGGGATGTCTGGAGAAAAGAATTATAAATCTGCCTCTAATATTGACAGGAGAATATGTTGATTACCTATGTAATGCTTTGTATCTCTCTTTGAAGATCTATGGAGTTCATCCGCTCGAACACGAAGCTCATCACTGCAACGCCACATAGACAACTGGCAAAAGCAGGGGAATTAGAAAAAGGATAACACAAATTTGATTTCAGACTAGAAGCTGCAAAAATCTCAGATGAATTTAGCTGTTTGATTTTTGAATACCTCAAACATGAGATCCTCTATTTTGGAATAGTACAAGTTAGCAGCCATCATTCTAGCCAATAGGCAAACGTCTCTTGTGACCTCAGGAGTTACCCTTGGATTGCCTGCATTTGATTTACATAGATGTTAAGCATTAAAAAACAAGGGAAGGTCATACGACATTTTACAAAGTCGTACAATAAATATAACAATTAAAAGACATGAAACAATGTAGGGAAATGATAAAATTAACTTAAACAGGTGTTAAAACTTTTAACAGGATATGTTCTGTTTCCTATATTAGTAATATATGGTATTTGTCTTGGACAACAAGGATTATACCATCACGATCTCCACCCATCCAAGAAGAAAACTGAATTAGAGGGGCATTGTAAGGAACGCGTTCGTTAATTCCGATATTCTTAAGTGCTGTATCAACACGGCGTAAAAACTTTGGCACGCCATTCCAGATTGTCTCGTGGAAGTAGCTCATTCCAGCTCTCATTTCATCTTGTGGGGTAGGGGGAGTCCTTCGTATCTCATCAGTTCGGAAGGCAGCTTGAATCTGTAATCAAATAGAAGATAAAACAAGCTGTTTCCTGGAGCGTCTTCCAAACATCAAGTCTCAAACTTAAGCTTTTCAACATACACAATTTTATTGTAATTCGAGAAGAAAAATGTTCCACATGGCAAATACAAATATCAAACTACAAATAATGTGTTCATGTTCAACAGGACAGAAAGGTATGCAGTTTTGAGTTAATCTGGCCACGGATTATTTTAACTACTAAGAATATCAGGGGCGTAAGATTAAAAGAAAATCTATATGCATCCAGGCGTATAGTCAAAAATAGCAGCAATTAATAATGCAACAACGAATATTTACCTCCCTCTGTAAAGCCTCGTCAAGCTCCTGTTTATCATCAGGTGTAATGTCTTTGGCATACAACTGAGCCAAGCAATGTCGAATTCTGGATAAGATGAAGTCACAAACAGAGGTTAGAAAAGTCGAGCAGATAGAAAGTTTCACATGGTACCTATCAAAACCGAGCAAGTTTTATGAATCTAGGGCGTGTAACCCAATAAACATATTAATATCAGCAAAACAAACCTCCCATGCTTCTGAAGTAACGATCTTCGAATAGATTGAGTTGGATGAGCAGTAAACACCAAATCCACAGTTTGATTCTTCAATGCATCAAAAACTTCTTGTGGGGACTTCTTTAAATCAACCACAAGTCTCTTAAGAGTCTCTTCAATGTCTGATTCAGTAGCTGCAGAGCTTTCATCAGTATAATCACCCTTTTTCTTTTTGATCCGCCGGCGGTAAGCAATCTGAACCTCCTCAGCCAAGTTGGCCAAGTTAAGCATGTGAGAGAATGCTTTTGCAATTACAATTGAATCCCCCGGATCCAAACTAGTCAACACATTTCCAAGCTCCTCTAACTTTTTTGGATCATTCTTGCCACCTTCATATTCAGCAGAAAGTTCATAACACTCTTGTACCTATATTTATCGAGGATATTAAAAAATGCCATTGCTACACTGATCCTAAAGAACAACTAGTGAAATCAAACAATATATATAGTTGAAGCACGCTGTGTTTACCCAGATAAATAGGAAGTAAAATAGGGACACTGTGATCTACCAATATTAAAGCAAAATAGGACCAATCTATCTGGAAACACACTTTAATCAACCAAAATTAACATAAAAATTGGTGTTCACCAGCTTGCTTCTTCGTAACTCTTCAATTTTGCTTCATAGGACTGCAAAGCAAGTTTGACCGCAGAATTGGGTAGACCTATCCATTTATAATTGAATTAGATTTTAACTTGTTTTCTTCCTTAATCTTGTCCATTGTTGTCGAAGGAAGTGAGTATTTATCAAAATACAAACAGTCTAGCAACATTAATGAATTACAACAACATCAATAGTACTGAAACAGTCCTCACCGTCAAGATCGGACCTTTAACATCGAAATCAAAAAAGTACTTACAAAACATACAAATCAAAGTTCCAAATCCAGAAATCAGTAACTATAAAGAATGCATACCGTTTCCTTGAGATCCTCTCCGTGCAAATCCTGAAGAATATCTAGAAATCGATCCAAAAACATTAATGAATTACAACAACATCAATAGTACTGAAACAGTCCTCACCGTCAAGATCGGACCTTTAACATCGAAATCAAAAAAATACTTACAAAACATACAAATCAAAGTTCCAAATCCAGAAATCAGTAACTATAAAGAATGCATACCGTTTCCTTGAGATCCTCTCCGTGCAAATCCTGAAGAATATCTAGAAATCGATCCAACAGCAGAGCATCATACTCAACAAGCTTGTCATCCTCGGACACTTTCCCAGGCACCAAAAGCCTCAAATGGGCATCAATTGATGCCAGTTTCTCCAAATTCCTACTGGCCATCAGATTCTTCACTCTTTTCTCTTAAACCCAAATTCTGAATCTGGAAATGGACTGAAACAGGCAAAGACCTTGCAAAAGATGAGAAAAAGCAGCGACAATCACAAATTTGATAGAAATCAAAGCGAAAGTAAATTTAGATCCCAACCCACAAAGTGTACTGAAAAAAAAAATATCTAAAAGATTAGCCAATCAAAAGAAAACAACAGAAATGCAGCTCATGCAAAAAGGGATTGCATTTGAAAAAGATGGTTTCTTTTACTTTTCTATGGGTCCAGAAATTGAACTTTAGTGTAAAAGTTCTTGATAGTGTACCTCAATTCCGGGCCTCTGAATTTCCTGAAGAAAGGGGATCACAGGTTGTGATCCAATGCTTTACATAAGACAGCTATATATAGGACAAAGCGAGGAGAGGAAAAGAATTTGGAAAGAACTATTTCGGGGGGATAATTCAGATTATAATTAGAGAAAAATTAGTTTACGCCAATTTATTTCTCCTTTACTTTTTCCATTTTTTGTCCTACCATTTTGGAAAAATTAGGCCTTGACGCTCCAACTGAACGTGGTTAAGAATTCACAACTTTCAGAAGTGATGTTACAGGCCCCTAACATTGTTAAATTTATTAATCTCAAACTTCATAGTGATCAAAATCATCATTCAACTGAATTTGATATAAAGACGGTATTTCTCTTTGATGTTTAAATCATAGTGATTTTAACATCTATATCACATAAAAATTCAAATTTACATTTTTAACTAGTTGGGGACTTAGAACCTTATGATTCAAGGTTGAGGAAGGTGACCTTAATTTTCCCAAATATTTATTGGGTTTTCTCCTTTTCAAAAATCATAAATTTTGTTTATCTAATTATTAGAAAATAATAAATATGAGGAGAGATTTCAAAAGAAAAATGTGCGGCTTGTATTCACCAGCGTTCACTTTACTTCCTGATATTTTTATTTTGTCGAGTCAACTGTTTCGCTTTGCCTGTCGCTCCCAACTGCAGAATATTCCTATAAAGATGCTTTATTTTTGCTGACCAATTGTATTTGTAAGGAAAACAAGTCAAAATTTTTGCTTTTTCTTTTCTTTCTATTCTTGGATTTCATCGACCCTTCAATAGTTTATTATTCTCTCTTGGGAATATCCGATTTAACGTAAACGAATTAAATACCCATTTGATCCCATTATTTCGAATTATAACGAATGAAATAATATTTTTTTTTTAGGATAAGTGGTTAAGATTACGTGTAATATTATTTTATGGAAGGTTGTGTGATTGAAAATATAGGAAATAAAAATAAATTTAATTTAATAAATTTGGGTTAAAGTATTTTTAAATTTTTAGATTTTTTTTTTAAATAAGTACATATAGGCTCTGTTTGGTACCCATTTTTTTCAAAATACATTTTTCTCCTTCTTCTTTTTAACCACACATTCTTTATTAAAATAATATTATATGTAAATCAAAATTTTTTCTTTATTTTTTAATCACACATTTTTCATCAATTTACTATTCAAAATGCATTTTTAAATAAAAATGTCTCCTAAACACCTCCATAATCAATATGTGTTTTTTTTTTTTTCAATTTAAGTTTTAATCTGCTAGAAAAACGTAAATTTTATGTTTTTTTTTTTTTTTGAATAAGTACATATAATCAAGATGTGATTTTTTCACATTAAGTTTTAGAGTTTGTTTGGTACAACTTAAAAGCCAATTAAAATCAATTTTCGATCGTTATTTCACTATTCCAACCGTCATTTTTTAATTATTCTTTCACAAGTATAACCTACTTTATCTCTAACAGTCAAAAAATCAATTATCAAAATTTCTACCATACAAGCATTCAATCAACTTTTTTAGCTGATTAATCACACATTTCACGGGACTTGTAATACTTCAATCGTACATTTCATTAATTTTTTGTTTTATCAAATTCTACTAAAAAATTAATTCTTATCTAAATCAAACCAAACTGACTAAGATTATAAGGATAAATAAACATTTCAGATTTCTTAATTTTGTTCAATTATGTTCATCGAATATAGTAAACATGTCTTTCATTTCTGAGCAATATGCGAAGATGATTGACTTGCCTACCAATCGTATAAGCTAAATAGATTCTGAACTATTTGGTCCGTTGCTTACAATGCTCTGTTTGTGAACGATTAAAAATGTATGTTGATATATTTAATTTTTTGGATAATGTATGGTTAAAAATGAGATAATTTTTTGGGTTCACGTGTTATTGAATAATGTATAATTGAAAAAGATTAAAGCGAAAAATACATTTTTTTAAGAATGGAGCTCAAACTGGGGGAATATTTAATAAAAATGTTAGAACTTCTAGAATTTGTAGATCTATCTTAGGCATGTGGACTGTCCAGATGACACTGCTTCCTAATTAAATAATTAAATTGTCTCCAGAAAAATATAATTTTATTAAATATTTGACTCTTCTTATATTATTAGTCCTTATTAAAATGAGCGGAGGCGTGAAAGATCATGAAGAATATCCAAATTAGCCTTGTAGAGATTCCAAAACAATGCTAGTCTTTTTCTTCTTCGTAGTTATTCAATTTCTAATGCCCAATCGAAAAGGATGTGTGTCCAAAATCTCTCCACCATCTGACATTGAACATTGCAGCATGGCCATTGCACACCAGAGTTACGATATTGCATATTCTTTTTCTTTTTTTTCTTTTTTTTATATCCAGGTATCCCAATTTACACTAGACTAAATCCTGAACTTCCAAGACCCTTGCCCCTAGAACCTTGGAGGGGGTAAATCGCGGGTTATGCCTCAATTGGATCACAGGTTCCCTCCACCGTCTGTACACTTCTGCGCATAAGAGATCCTCCTCCAAAGTGATTGCTCCATACCAAATAAATCTGGCCGCAGGTTCCCACCAGGATTCGAACCTCCACCCTGTCGCTGGAAGCAAGACAAATGTTGATTGATTCACCAGTTGAGCTGTGTCCCGGGGGCTATGATATTGCATATTCTAACATGACATTCAAGTGAGTAGGTTGCATATGTATAAATACGAAAGGAGGTGAAATCTGTTGACAATTGAGTTTTGTCGAATTCGAAGGTCAACACAAAAATATATGAATATTTATTGCAATAAGTTTTCACCACATACTTTTGTCAAGTATGTGTTTTGCTAGTAAAAATTAATACAATTTCAAAAGGGCAATAATTCAAAGAAAAGAGCCAATTGATTTTTCTTGAATGACATTATATGACCAGATACAATGGATACTCGATTTGAAAATGTGATTTGATTAATGTAGTACGAGTGAGAAAAATATTGATGTTGACTTTTGAATCTTCCAATGGTTTTGTCAACTTTATTACTTATTTGACTTAGAGAAATATAGATAAGTTCCGTAATTATTGCACATATAGCTTATTAAATCACAATAATAACTTATCAATTATAATAGAAAGAGCGGATGTCATGCTTGTCGGGTCATGAAAAATTTCCTCATATTGAGCCTTACTTTGTAACAAGAAACATAGCTTATGCCAAACCGATGAGATGCAACCTTCAATTTTGAAGATGATCAATAGATGAGATTGGATCCTAAATATGTGCAATAACTTTTGGCGTTGTCTCTAATCGGAGGAATTCGCCCAATTAGCATTTATGAAACAAGTTTGAGAGAGATTGAAAGAAGCTTGAGGCATTAGATTGTGAAATCATAGATATCATAAAACTCTTTCAACTACTTGCTAATGTGTAGTGGTAGGGGACTACGTGAACTCACAAGCTTTATATACAAGGAAATTGATATCAGATAGTATCATGTTAGCTAACAATTGTAGATCCTCGATAATGAGGAGAAGGTCTTGTTGTAATTGGAGAATGACATGGCTAGCAATCAAACATCTCTACTCTATTAAGTAAATCTGCAACGTACTTAGTTTTGACTCAAATGCAATGTAACCCCCAAAAGAAATTATAGATTTCTCCAAATATTTAAGTTGAAATTCCTTATCAAGTTTCGAGATGTCCATTAATAACTTATTAAAGCATATACGTCAAGAACAAATTAACATCTTAACCTAATTCTGTTGATTTCGCATTATGTTGAAAGATCAAAATTTGAAATAAAAAATTTATAGTGAGGGATTTGTTGATCTCGAAATTCAACAAGGCCGGTCAATATATCTCAGCTCCTCATTGTAATCGATATTCTCTCTCTCTCTCTCTCTCTTTTTTTTTTGTGTTTAAATAAGGTTCATTCGAGTTAAACCGCAAAAGCACATCCAAGTCCATAGACAAGGCAGCAACATCTCTCCGTGGGAGAGAAGTGGGCTAGTCATCCAATCTGGTGGCCCAAGTAGGATTGCTCGTAGGCCCATTTGCGTGACCACTTATAAGTCTAACAGCATCTTCAAGAGGCTATTTAAAAGTGAAATATTCGAGCCAATTCTTAAAATCATGTTCGAAAACACCATTTAAATTATATTTTAAATTATGCTCTAGAAGATTATTTGTAAAACATACTCTTTAAAAATAGAAATTCTATTGAATATACCCTAACAAATACTATTTCGAGGGATTGAGTTTGAAGAGAGAGTAATTAGCACATAGCGTCCATACCTTTAATATTTTATGGAAAACATCATTATCTTTCATATTTTGATATCTTGACCTCTTAGTTATACATTTGATTGAGTAAAACATCATTTCTATTTTTTTTATTCCAATTTTTCAATAAAAATTCGTGAAAATGACGTATTTAAATAAAACAAAAAGAATAGAAAAATAAAAATAAAGATCTAATTACAACAATAGTTCGAATTTAAAAAAATAAAATGCAAAAGAGTCTTCTTATGTTACTACAACGAATTCTGTTGAAATAGGGTCTGTACAGGTCACACACATTATAGGGGATAAGATAATTTTTTTTTATTAAATAATCACGCACCCCCACGCAACATGTGAAGAGGCCTGTAGAAGCCCTGTGAATCAGGCATTTTCATACTACAATCTCTACTGAAAAAGGAAAATCCTCTCAAATTCTCAATTTTCCTCACCCCAAAAACCATGGAAAACCTCAAAAACAAGCCATGGATTTCTACAACTAACAAGAAATCGACCGGAACAGTATGATCATCAAAGTCCATTCTTGTCATCTCCTCACCAACAGAAATGACACCGTCGCTGCCAATAGCGATGTAGGCGAGGAAAACGACATGAATGAAAACTCAACAAATCCATCATTCTCATATGACCTAAAATCAATTGCCCTAAGAAATGTGCCGAACCCTGTGTCCAAGAACAGATACGAGCACTCATATTCCTTTATCGAGAAATCAATTCTTCATTCAATACCTCGAAATAGAATAAGCACTCATCCGACTAGATTTCAATGAAAATGAGAGAGAGAGGGTTTGATAGGTCTCCCACTATGTGCACCGAAAAGTGAAGGAATCTATCGAAGGAGTTCAAGAAAGCTAAGCAGAATCAGATAGTGATGGAAATGGTTCTGCCAAGATGTCTTATTACAAGGACATTGAGGAGGTTTTGAAGGAGAGGAGTAGGGTTGGGTATGGTCTGGTCCTGTTTGGTTCTAACTACAATTGAATTGAATCCGAAATTTTCGGATATTTAGTAAGTAAAATCGTCGAATCCAAATTTAATTATAAAACCGTTCAAGTTTGGTTTAGTTCGGTTCATTTCCCAAGTTCTGTATTATAATTAATATTTTAATATTTACAAAGCTACATTAATTCAACTAATGTCATGTTCAATTTTAGTTCTTATAAAATAATGTATTACAATCTTATGTGTCTTTTACGTCTATTTTTGCTGAGTTATTCATAAATTTGATTGTTAAAATAATATGAAAATGATGATAGCGAGCTTACAATAATTAAGAGAAGCGCTGTCGAGTTTTAATTCGATTTCTTCAAAACGGAAGAAACAACACTTTGGTATAATAACAAATTGGGTTAATCTGCTTGGACGTCGTCAGTCCTCCTACCAATAGGGGGCACCACATGCCCCCCTGTTTGGAGAGATATATGTCACCCAAGAATCACTCTAATAAATTTTGGTAAAATTTAGGTCAATTTGATTAAGATGAGCTTGGACTAAAAATAAAAAATAGGATTTCATATTTTTGGGTTTGAGCTAAATTAACTAATTATCAAATCTATTTAGAGAAAAATAAAATAAATAAATTTAAGAAATTAGGAAATCAGTTCTCCGATTCTTGATCTAGAACTAAGAACTAAATCAAATCCGTCGATTTTCAATTTAGATACCCGTTCAGATATTTAACTTAAGAAGAATTGCTCGGTTCAGTTCAAGTCCGATTCGGGAGTTTTGCCCAACCTTAGAGGGGAGCATGCATGAAGATAATTATAAGAGTACCATCCCTCCTAATGCTGCTGCTGCTACAAGCAGTTCCAAAGCCGAATCCTTTCCTGATAAAGGTTTTCTTTTTCTTGACATGGGATTCTTTTGCACTTTTTAAAAAATAAAAAATCAACTACGATAGCAATTAGTTCTTTATTTATTTTTATTTAAATAGAAAGATATATTTGTTATTTCATAGTCTTTTATCGAGAATTTGGATGAAAAATGATGTTTTTCGCATTCAAATATATAATTAAATGTGAAAATATAAAAAAAAATAGAAGGTATGTACATTTTCCACAATAATAATAAAAGGTAGAAATGTTACGTGCTAACTTCCATTTGAGTAAATCCTAAAGAATGGGGACTGAAGAGCCAATCTTGTTTTAGCTGTCCAACTCAGCCCATATTTGTGAATATTTATAATTAATTATAAGTATTAGATCTTGAAGAATATGTAATTAACAGTTGTAAATGTGTGAATAAAGATAAAATTTGAGCAAATAATAATCAAGAACGATGTTATGAACATCTAAACATGTAATTAGCTATTCATCCAATAATCCCATTCACTCACATAACTTTGCAACTAATGCTCTGCAAGATTTCCCTTTAATATACAAGTAAAGGGTTAATTATATGAATGGATACTAAACTTTGTCATATGTTATTATTCAATAACTAAATTTAAAAATATATCTTAATAATTACTTAACTATGCTAAATGTTACCACTTCATAACTGAATTAAAAAATATATCTCAATAGTTACTAAACTATGCATCGCATTACTCATCTTTTACTCAAATGGAAAAATCCGTTAAATCCAACAAATGGTGTCGACTTAAATAATGGATTAGTAACATGGTGTATAGTTCAATGACTATCTAGATACATCATTTTTGTTCAGTTATAAAGTGATAACACTTAGCAAAGTTCAGTAACCATTAAGATACAACTTTTAAGTTCGATTATTGAGTAGTACAAAATGAAACTAAAGAAAATGAATGGAAAAAAGTTTAATAAAACAAATCGACCTTAGTTATATTGGCACTAATTTGAACATTTTTGTATTTTCTTTTATTTTTCTCTATCATTTTGTTTTAGTGTTACTACTGTTTGTGTTTCAATCTTTTTATACAAAGTTCTAGTTATGATGAACTGATACTAATTGATCTAAAAATCAAATGTAATTTTCATTGTGATGGAGACTATATATATACAAAAAAAAAAAAAATAGAGCATTTTTCCCTTCATTTTCTTCAAATTCTTCTTTCACATGTCAATTTGAGTAAAAAGGAAATTGTTACTATTTAATAATCGAACTTAAAAATGTATCTTAATACTTACTAAACTTCGTCAAGTGTTATTATTTTATAATTAAACTCAAAAAAGTATCTTAATAGTCACTGAACTATGTACTGTGTTATCCATTCATTGCTCAAGTTGAAGCCGTTTATTAAACTGAACGGATATTTTTCATTTGAGTGATGGATGAGTAACACGATGCATAGTTCAGTGATTATGGAGATACATTTTTAAGTTTAATTATGAAATAATAATATTTGACGAAGTCTAGTGATCATTAAAATATATTTTTAAGTTCGAATATTAAGTACGACAAAGTTCAGTAACCATATTTAATTAGCCCTATAACTAAATCGGGTTAATTATGCCAATAGTCATCGAACTTTGCAAAAGGTTTTCAAGGGGCCACTGAACTTTAAAAATTACCATATGGTCACTAAACTTTGCAAAATATTTCCCAGAAGTTGTTGAACTTTAAAAATCACCTAAATGGTCACTGAACTTTGCAAAAAGTTTCTCAGAAATCACTGAACTTTCTAACCCCTAAACCACCTTAGAGCCACCACTTATGAACCACCAAAATCCACTCTCCGGCCACCTTCGCTGTCGGACCGACATACCACCTTGAATCCCTCGCTTCCCTCTTCGCAATCCACCCAAGCTCCGGCCATAACACAAATCAATTTGGCCGAAAATTCAAGCCAAAATGGAATGACCAAACACAAAAAATGGTTGGAAGTGTTAGAGTCACTACTTTTGAACCACCAAAACTCTACCCTTCGGCCACCTTGGCCGTCAGACCGAACTCTACCCTTCGGCCACCTTGGCCGTCGGACCGACATACCACTTTGAAGCTTTCACTTCCCTCTTCGCAACCCACCCAAGTTCAGATCATAACACCAACCGATGCGGGCGAAAATCCAAGCCAAAATGGGCAGCCTGGAACATTAAAAAAATGAAAATTTTGGCCATTTTTTGTGCTTCCGACTACCCATTTTGGCTTGAATTTTCGACCACATCGGTTGGTGTTATGACCAGAGCTTGGGTGGGTTACGAAGAGGGAAGTGAAAGCTTCAAAGTGGTATGTCGGTCCGACGGCCAAAGTGGCCGAGAGGTGGAGTTTTGGTGGTCCAAAAGTGGTGATTCTAACACTTCCGGCCATTTTTGTGCTTGGTCATCCCATTTTGGCTTGAATTTTCGATCAAATCGATTGGTGTTATGACTGAAGCTTAGATGGGTGGCAAAGAGGTAAGCGAGAACTTCAAGGTGGTATGTCGATCCGGCGGCCAAAGTGGCCGGATGGTGGATTTTGGAGGTCCATAAGTGGTGGCTCTAAGGTGGTTTAGGGGTTGGAAAGTTCAGTGACCCATTAGAAACCTTTTGCAAAGTTCAGTGACTATTGGCGTAATTAACCCAACCAAACCATATGCCATTCAACAGTCAATCCCTAGCCCAAGTCACCAGCGCACAGATATTTTTCATTGAAAAGGAGAGAGGCAAAGTAGAGAAAATGGCAGGAATCGCACAGGATTGGGAACCGGTTGTCATCCGGAAGAAGGCTCCAACTGCCGCTGCTCGTAAGGATGAGAAGGCCGTCAACGCCGCTCGCCGTTCCGGCGCCGAGATCGAAACCGTGAAGAAGTGTATGTCTCTGTTATATATTTGAATTTACATCCTCGCAATTATACGATTTAGGGTTTAATATGTTGTATAGCAGCTCCATCGCAAAAAAATAAAAATAATAAAAATAAAATTTATATATATATATAAAAATAAAAGAAAAAGAAAAATAATAAATAAGAGTCTTGCGAGTTGCGTACTTTCCGTCTCTTAGCTCGAGTTACTTATTTCATCCTTTTTCTCCTAATTATCTATCTATTTATCGAAGTGTATGCACATGTTTTTTCTTATTCAGCTGGTTTTCAGGTCCTTTGTGTCATTTAATGTGCTTTTTATTCATCATTTTTGCAATTATTCTTCAAATATAGTTTATTCATGGACTCACGGGTGGTGTAAATATTTATCTTATCATAATTTGATACTCTATGTGTCCTCCGTCTGATCTTTGATTTAAACTTTATGTTGGAATTCAAATGCTGAGATTATCATGGATTTAAGTTCTAATCACGAAAAATTCATTTCTTGACTGGTTTGAGTGAAAACAGTACTGTAAGCTAGTTTTAACCACATTCAATTGGGGCCTGGCAGTTACAATTTCTTTAGGAAAAAGAAAAAAGGGAATTGCATTTGAATGCAATTTTTTTTCATTCCATTTTATGCCCTAATTTGGTGCCACGGAACATAGCCTTAGAGTTGGCTTTGGAATTTTTGTTTAAGCTGCGGTCTATTACCAGTGTATCAATGCAAAATGGGATTCTGATGGAAATATTTTTTATTTGATCAAACCTCCTCATGTGCATCTATCAGAGACAATGTTGATGGGCACATTTCTTGCTGTGCTGCAGTATCTAGTTTTAAGTTTTAACTGGGTAAAGATCATGTTGATCCTGGGATAGTTATGTTCTATGCACATTCTTAAAAGTTTAGTTTGGTTACGGTAATGAGTTCATTCCCTTGCAAAGAGGTGCCAAAGACCAGTAAGGAACTGTCCTCTTGAGAATAGGTGTGTCCATCATGGACATTGGATTAATTGGCAAGTGCTAAGGGTAGGTAGACCAAAAACAAGGGAACTGACTGCTAGGAAAAGAGAGCAATTGCGCCACATTAAGTCAACCTGCCAAGTATAATGACAGTGTAACGCTTAGTAACATCTTCATTAGTATTATCAATTATGTTAGAAGACAACCTGCCATTTACTTCATCCTCAATAGAACAAAAGATTCACAAGGTCGTCAGTGCAGCTGAGACCGAGTTATCATCTATACATCTGCAGGAGGTATGGCGGAGGGATCAACACCGACATCCAGTTGGCATTAACTCTGGAAAGCCTAGAATTTGACTCCTGATGGCTATAGTGCTTGCAGAGTGCTTTCTTGGCAGAGAAGCATGCCTCGGACAGCACTCAAAGCATGTAGAGGAACCAAGAGGAGAGTGCACCACCTTTCTTGTCTGCATCTATAAAAAGCCTTTTCATCGTTAGAACGGGGATATCTACACATACACAACAAAAACTCTCCTAAAATTATTGCACCCCGTTTGAGCTTTCAGCAAACTCAAACATAGAAATCTTGTAGACATTGATATAGATTTCCATTTACATCTTCATCTGTTAAGTGTCAAATAAATATTTTGACATCGACAATATGATTATATCTAATGCATTTTAAACTGATTGGCTCTGATTATCTGTCATGCCCTTTGTACATGTGTTGGTGGCCATTTCAAATAGCCGAGGTCTCTCCTTTTTTGTTGTTGTGCTGATTCAGTGATTGTATCTAAGTCATTTAGTACTTTAGAGTATCTTTTTATGGACCATGAGTGAGAGAGAAATGTAGGCCTTTTACGGGGTGAAGCTTTTATTGCCTTCTGCTAGCTCTTGATTTGTTTAGAAATATTAAATTTATGCTCCACTGCAGCAAATGCTGGCACAAACAGGGCTGCTTCAAGTAGTACCACTTTGAACACCAGGAAGCTTGATGAGGAGACAGATAATCTAGCACGTAAGTTGATTTTACAGCATTTAACTGGTCCTATTGTGTTAAGAGATAATCATACATGTCTCCTTCATGCTTCCACATTTGATGGAGCGCCTTTACTCTTCAACACTGCTGATTGAGTACCAAAAATTGTTTTCTCTTCAATCTTTTTTCACTCTCTTTCCTGTAATTAAATTATCTGGCTTTTTTGTTTTAAGGTAAGAGGCATTAGGGTGCCTAACTTGCTGTGATAATAAAAGTTTATTCCTATGCAAATGCAAATCTCAAATTCATTTGGTGACCTTCTTTGGCGCTTGTCTCTTTTTGTCAATTTGTCTCAGATGAGAAGGTTCCTAGTGAATTGAAAAGGGCCATCATGCAAGCTCGATTGGACAAGAAACTGACACAAGCTCAACTTGCTCAGGTGAGTCTTCTCTCTATTTCCGCAGCCAAGAACACACATTTGTGCTCATGGCACACAAGCAGACTAATGAAGCAGGTTACTGTTTGTTCATATAATTTACTCTCTCATAACCTCGCAATTCTTGGCTTGCTCGGCAGATGATAAATGAGAAACCGCAAATTATCCAGGAATATGAATCTGGAAAGGCTATTCCAAATCAGCAGATAATTTCTAAACTCGAGAGGGCTCTCGGAGCGAAGCTGCGAGGAAAGAAGTAACAAACCAACGGGGAGGGAAGTCAAATCTCTTGCACTTTCATTGTCAGTTCGAGTACTAAAGTGATGGTCCACATGAACCCTTGTGTCCTTTTCATTTAACCGCTGTTATGCTCAACTGTTAGAACTCTGGACTATGGATTTGGCTTTCCTTGTGAAACATGGATGTTTTCTTGGTGAAAATAAGAATATTACAATCTTTTGCTGTTTCTTGTATGAATTATGGGTTGATTGCAGAAAATCTTCAAGTGCAAACAATAACATTCTGGGTTTCGGGTGATGTGTTTAGAATTTCAGCAAGTATATATATATATATATACACACACATACATACATATGTATGTATGTATGTATCAAAGACTTTGCTTGAAGCAAACGAGATTAAGGCCCTGTTTGAATCTCATCATTTTCTCATTAAAATGAAAAATATGATTATTATTTATCACATTAAGTCATTATATTTGACTTTTTATTTCTTGTGTGGGGGACATAATTATTATATTTTTCATTCTCATTTTTACAATAATGTGGCTCAAACAGGGGCTAAGAGTTGGTAAAGATGGAATTAGTTTTCTAATCTTCAAAACAGAATCCAACCTTAGAAGCATTTTGAGCCTTCAATTCAGGAAAACCTTGTATAGTTGTATTTAACCTCTACAACGTTAAAAGTCTTCCTCGGTTTGGTCCTATCTCTTAAAATTTATTTTTCTCAAAAACTCATTTATAACAAATAATTTTATGGATCCCTGCACATTTTATCACTTTTTTTAAAACTACTAAAATCTAATTTTTAGCGAAAATAAACAAGGGCTCTATACTTTCAAGAATATCATAGCTTCATTTTAGACAACATGATGTAGGAAAAAAAAAAAAAAGGGTCTCGTACGTGTTGTGTTTTCTTCAAGAGTAGGCTTTGTGTACATTATCATTTGCTTAATCTTTTACAAATTAATGGGTTATCAAAAAAATTAATTTTTTATTTAGTTAATAAAATTTTAACGGAATTAAATCTCACCATAATAAATAAACCTACAAGCGATAATGTCCATTCAGTAATCCAATCATGCTACAAATTCAGATTCAAATTCAAATGGGACGTGTTCACGCAGAGTTTGAAAAATTAAAACAACACTCATCTTCACTCTCATATTTCTAAGCCTGGTCAAGTGGTTTTATTGTCAGTGTCAATAGCATTGTTAATTAAAATTGAGGTTTACTGTTATTCAATGATCTTGTTACTACTGCGGAGAAGCCTACACGTAGACTGACAGGTGTCCCTATGCATGCATGCATCGATTCTCCATAGAACACGTCATCACCTTTCTATTTTGCCCTAACTAAAGAAAGAGACAGCACTGGCCAACAAATGGCGTTGATATTTTCGAAAAATAATTTTTAAGAATGTATGATTATACGTGGAAAAGTGATTAGTAACTAACAATTTAAAGAAAGATTGGCATTTGATTTGATGACAAATTTTTAAGCTATCTCAAAAAAGTACTTAACATTAAGAATGGTAAATTTCTTAAATATATTTCGATTTAACCATAATCTGAACATACAAATTGTGACGTACTCTAAAACATAATTTGAGAATATTAATTTCTAAAATTCATGCGTTGCCTCTTTGACGATCTTGTTCAACACCCCATGCATGAATTCCAAAGTGCAACTCGGCGGCCGCCACCAGGAATTCCGCCGCCTGTTGCGGCGTCAACAGCTCCACCACCGTCTGGATAGTCTTCAGCCGGAGGCTGTCCGCCTTGTTCAATATTCTTGCTAGTCTTTCCATCTTCTCATCAAAATCTCCACATAATCCCACTAGATCACTTGCACTATCCTAATCACCACAAAAATAAAATAAATTAATTACATATTAAACAATAATATTAATTTAATACTAAGTTAAACGAATTATAAGCAATGATTAATTAAGTTATATAATACATATACACAGTGTTACTTTTAATCAATTTAGGTATCATGATTAATTAATTAAGGAATGCATGCCTGCCACTCGGAGAGTTCATCGGTAATTGCATTCTCTTCATGCACAGTCTCACACTGAAGCTCGCTGACACGACGGAACTGGCCGGGAGAGAGGTCCCCGAGGTCGCCGGTGCGAAACCCGCGGAGAATGTCCACCACACGGGACTCAAAAAGGATGCTGGACTCGGTGTACACAAGGTGGAAGACGGTGGTCGGTCGCCACCCGCCGATCCAGTGGAGAGAGCGCTCAAGCGTGGTGGTCCACTGCGCGGTGGAGAAGGACAGCACGTCCTGCTTGATGGCGAGAGATTTGACTCGGTAGTACTCAGCGCAGTGGGACATGACCTTGTTGACCAGCTGGTGGAGGTGGTGGTAGTCCTCCTCCGTGGTTGGTGGTCTTGGGGCTTGGCTTAGCTGGTGCACCAGGTGGCGGAGCTGCTCAAACCACGTGTCGTGGAATCGCTGAAAACTCATTTTGCTAGAAAACTTCAAGCGTGTTTGAGTGAGGGCGTGGGCAGTGAGATGAAGGGTTTATTGTTGGGCAGCTGGCTTTTTAAGGGAAGTAAGGCTGCTGTTAGCGGTGGCGCGTGGAGCTGACTTGTAAGAACATGATTGGTAGTTTCCTGGTTTCTTGGCAGCTCAGCTAGCTAAAGAAATAATATATATTGGCCACAGTTTTAGCCGGATTCTATCGAACTTAATAAAATATATGGTTGAAAAATTGTGAATCCTACAAAATGTGTGATTAAAATTAATTGTTAATTTTGATTTTGATAAAAATCTAAATTTTAATTTCTATCAAATAGGTGTTATGTAAAATTACATTGAATAAAGCTGGTTTGCTCGAAAATTTTGACATCTCGATTTACCAACCCTCACATCATTCGTGAATCCCACGTGAATTAAAAAATGTCAATCCCATCTATGTGTGTTCGATCATTCCCTATGTCATTTGTAAGTATTATGCCCTAGGTCCAATCAACTTTGGACATAAATACTTTTATAGATAATTAATGCAATTAAATGGCAGATCTATTATTTAATTAATAGACAATTAAATAAATAATAGAGTCCGTGGATTCAAATATTTGTAATTTGTTAATCACAAAGAGTTGTGATTGTGAGATACAAATTACATCTGATTGAATCTTAAATCATCCGTGGTCGTAAGTAATAACGAGATACGGATATCATTATTACGGATAGACCATCACGTGTGGCATTTCTTACTTGTGAAGTAAGTAGCTGATCTCACAAACTAAAGTGTGGTGACACTTAAATGAACACGTGGATATTTTTGTTATAGAACAAAACATTGGAGACCCGTCGAGAGATTCCACATGGATAACTATCGGAGTGTCGGTGGTTAATCTCTAACGTTCGGTAGTGGAATTGGTCCTTTGACTTGAGGTCGTCATAGTACCTTATATGAGGACAGTCATAATTTGGCGGTGTTGGATGTTGCTCTGAAAAGGGCCGCTAATACGATATCGTTCGGGTACGTCAAGAACCGTATGAAGGTTGTGATTGATCAATAAAGGATTCGTCACTCTTAGATAGTAGGAGATTATGATCTGCGTTTCATTCAATTAAGTCGATGATGAAATCATTGGCCAAGGTGTACTCATAAGTCGAAAATGAGTTTTTGACTTATATTGACTTAATAGTGGAGTGAAAGATATGATCGATGATCGAGATTGACACAACTCCATATCTCGTAATTGATCGGATCATATTGACGAAGGGATTATAGTTTCACGGTAAACGAACGAATTTGATTTTGTCATACCACGTGACATTTCCCGTCACATGTATTGCCCTGACACATTGCTAGATGTCAATCAGGGACGGCGAATGTGAATTGACGATAAATTAAAAGGGTGTTTTAATTTATCAATTTTGATTAGATCAAAATAATATTTCACGTCGTTAGGCATCGTGGTCGGGAACCTAATGGGTCACACACAAAAGAGAATTGGAAGATTGCAAATTGCCAATTAGTTAATTTAACAATCGTTGGATAAATTAATTAATTGGATTTGTTATTTATATTTTCGAATTAATTAATTAGATTAATTAATTCACAGACCGGGTTTAATTAATTGGATTAATTAATTATTGGACCGGACCGGGCCGAGCCTGTTTGGGTTTATATAAATACATAATTAGGGTTTGAGGTCCATTAAGGTTTTTATTATTCTTGTTGGCACAAGAGAAAACCCTAGAGGCTGCAATCATATTCTCTGTGTGGATCACCGTTGGAGGCTGGACAATTGGACAGCTGTGGTGGCGAATCAAAGTTGTGGAACGAAAAGAAAAGCAAAAGGATTGCAGATCTGGAAAAGGTACAATCTTATCACAATTTCTATCTAAACACAAAGGCGATTCTTGGTGGGAATCGAAAATTATTTTAAATTTCGCTGTGCATGTATAAGTAGATTCCCAACATCATTCTCTATGTTCGTGTAGCAAAACTCAATTATATTACAGCCCATTCGGTAGGATTTCAACTTCATGTAGAAAAGAGTCTAAGTAAGATATCTTATGCTAATTGTCTCTAAAAGTTCGTATAGTCAATTAGAGCGTTTCTAGAAAAATATCTAAACAGATTCTTATTCTAAAAAGCAAATTTTAACTTTCTAAAGACCTTATCAATCATGGCCTGAGTTGCAATTAAATTGGAATTCAAATGTTGTATAAACTTCATTAGTTAATCTTTTTATAGTGATTCAAACGGAAAATATATTTTCTGTTTGAAAGCCGTTCAAACTTTCTCGAAGTTCACACCATTGGTAACCGAAATCGCCGTGTTGTGCGGTGCTGAAACAATTGTTTTGCGGATTTTTATGTACCTTGTGATGCGGATTTTTATGTACCTTGTGATGTCGAAAGGGCAAGGAAATTTATTGTGTATGTTCTGCAAGTCGTAAGGTCACAAGGGATGCGATGATGCTCAATATTCATATATAGTCAAGTGATGTCACCTTGACTGCAGCCACAAGAAGTTGGACTCTGGGCAGATGGAGCCCCAAATAGAGGTCGGCCCATCCGAGGCCCATAACTTTTTATACCAAATGGACTGGCCATGACCCGTAGAGTTACAATACATATCTTCGTACTACAATTCCAAACTAGATCCAACTCACCCTTGCGCTTCTTAGTCCAACCAAAACTGTGAGTAAGAATCACCCATCTGAAGGTGATGAAGTGGGTGCTGACGAGGATGGACGGGGGAGTTTGATTGGCGAAGATGAAATTCTTGTAAATAATTTTGATATGTATATTTGTATTTAATTATTTAAGTGATGTTTATTTATACTCTTTCAAAGATTATGAAACACCATTTACAGTTTATTATTTTACTCATTATTTTTTATTTATTTAAAGAGAATGACAATCCGTCATTTGATGGACAAAATGTAAAGAATGATAAGTTTTGCTATGTAATTGAAAAATTGTGAATATGTTATTCTAGATGTAGATTTTTCATATTCAGTAATACTATTTATAATTGTTCACTACAATAATCGCTCTACATGACATCTCATATGACGATTTGTAATTTAATGTATTAATATGATAATTTTCTTTTTGCCTCATATATCAAATTATTAACCACCACAAATGCATCACGTAGGACGACTGCGATAGTAAATAACTACAAATAATATTATTTTTTTATATTTCCTATAGGTTAGGGAGGAAAAAATGCCTCCCCTTATGGAGGAGTAATATTTTGGTCTGTGGGTAGTTAACGTTTTCACTTTTAGTAAGTTAATTAAAACTTTTCGTTTTAATGATCAAATTAGAAAACTATCTCTATTCTGAATTAATTTTTGTAGTGGGTTAAGAAGTTTGAAAAAAATATTAAAAATTAATGTATAAAAAATACTTATGTTAATTCAAGGGGAAATCTGGAAATTTAAAATATTTACTTTGGAAATACAAGTAGACAATCTCACAAAACAAGGTACATATGCAATACATGAAAAGATGTGCTCCAACAAATCATAACACATTTTATGAAACTCACAATTTTTATCAATTGTTCGACCCCACATTTCATCAAATTCAATCAAGATCTACTAAAAATTTATATGTTTAACAAAACCCAGAGGGGAAATGGGGAGGGGGGGGGTGGGGGTGGCTAAAGAAATATGAATCTGTCTGCCCAAAGTGCAGCCATCCACATTCATAACTCTCTAGCAGCAGGAAAATCTAAGGTTAGAGAAGATACTAACAGCACAATTATGTATCAAGAAGCTGAAAGCCCCAAACCATCAATGATATCCAATGTACGTCTATTCCAAATGTTCTTCTTGAGATAAGGCTATCGATATGACTCCCAACTCCCATTTTACTTCGAATCAATTAATGGTAGGAGTCAAAACCAAACTCTCCACCTAGGCACAAATAGCCTTAAGCGGTGGAAGAATGTATATCTAATTAAAATTTTCATCATGATTTCGAAGTTCACTAAAAGGGTGGAAAAATAGCCCTAAGAACTATTCAATGGCTTCTCCCGTAAATTGTTAAAAGGGCATTTGATAGACCCGCAATACGATTCACCTACGCAAGAAGAGGGAAGAAGGATACAAGGCGGCCTTGTCGACTTTCATTCCAGAATATTCTTGTAAGCCAGTAGCTAGGGGGTAAAAGAGTAATAGTGGTAGATTAAAACGTCTATAAAAGGGTCTTGGAGGGAAAGGGGAAAAGTAGGCATTGTTTTAGTGAGTCTTTCTGTTAGGAGGGAATCCAGGCCCCTCGAATTGCCTGAGGGTTGTATTTCCATTATTCAGTTGCAATAAAGGATTATTTTCTAATTCCTACATCTTCAATTGCTCTCGGTTACATTTTCAGATCTTAATTCCTATCTCACGAGTAAGAATCACAGCTTCAAAGGTTGGGGTCTTATCAGCATTTCAAAACGAAACCAAATTGACAAAACAATCTTCCTCATGCCATTGTGCTTTTGAAATAAACAAGAAAATTTTCTTGCTACCATGGTTGAAAGATTATTAGAAAAATAAAATATCAAAAACCAAGAACCTGACAGATAGCATCATAATTATATCTACACTAAATAATCCATGGACCATGTTTAAGCAGAATCTTTATCAACAACATTGCCTAATCTCTAAATTCTCTACAATATGCAAATGAGATGTAGCTCAAGTGGCAAAGTTGAAGACCTAGGGACCATGAGATTCATGCAATACCAATAAAGAACTCTTATTTGCCCTACTATATTATCAAATTATCAGAAATGTCAAGATTTACATACAATGAAGTCCATCAAGGCAGCTGGCATTGCAAAATATTTTCATGTTGCTTGAGATGCTAAAACCCCATTCAGTATAATTTAGACTTAAAACTTACATGTAAGGGGAGGGTTCCCAAGTCATTACAGTGTGTTTGATTGGCATGGAAAATATCACATTAAAAAGAAAATATTTTCCATCTTTTGTGGAAAATAAAAACCACCTCTACCCAAGGAAAATATTTTCCTTAAAAACAAGGAAAATTAGGCATATTTTCAAAAGTTGAAAAATGTTTTCCATGGAAAAAAATAGCAATCAATCACTCAAAGTAGGAATTTGGGTGAAAAACTGATATTTTCCATGGAAAATAAATGTAATCAAACACAAACACAGTCACAAGTGCATTGCTAAAAAAAATGTAGTAATGAAGTTCACCATATCCACAGTGAATAGATCACATTATCTTCTATACCAAAAGGTTTCTCTTACAGGTTTTATGCAATCCATAAACTATAACACAATAGTAACAAACCATTTTTTTTTCTTTTGTAATCACGAAATCCTAAACAATTTGGTCCATACATCAGAAACAAGAAGAAACCATGTACAGTCTAAATCCACTTACTACATTGAAAAATTTGTCCACCTGAATAATCATCAAATTGTTTATTTAACAGCAACGGCCTATTGAAAATCAAGAACCCCCTCATCAAAAAGAGAAAAAAGTGGGATGGGGGGGGATCGTTTTTATTCAATAGCTTTTTGTACCCCATTTGATTGATTTTTCAGTGTTTGACCATTAAACTGTTGTTGCTTTTGAATCGTAGACTTTCTTTCCCAATCTCTCCACTTGTTAATCGCAGCAGTGCACAAAACTGCAATAAAAAAGGGCATGATTTTTCCGAGCGGATACATATGATTTAAGACCACCAAAATAAAAATTGAAGAAATTCGTTCAGAATGTTAAATACATACATCCGGCGCCGACGAAGTACAGAAGTCGAGCGAGTTTCGGGCCGACTTCTTCTCCCACCGGTACTGGTATCATCTCTCTCTCTGAAATGGGCTTTTTTCTGACTCGGTTTGTATGGCTCCCTCTCGATATATATATATATATATATATTTTTTTTGATAACCCAGGTGTCCCAGCTTAGCCGGACTAAATCCTGGACCTCTAGCCCCCGGCCCTTCAGTGACTAGTGGAGGTAAATCGCAGGTTGTGCCCTTGTTGGTTTCCAGGTTCCCACATGACTTTTACTCCTTCCCCAAAGGGACCCTCCTCCATGGTTATTACATCACCAAGCTGCTCCAACCCTTCCTCTGGTTATTATTTCCTCCCGATATATGTTTAGCCCTAGTAAGGCGAAAGGGTTATATTTTTACTCCTAAAGTATGACTTTAGTATAGTAGAATTTTGGGTAAATAGAATTTTACCCTCTAGACCAATCACAATACGTCATCATCTTGTAAGTAAAACAACATAAAGATACATGGATCACGAGTTAAATGTTTTATTGGCCATCAAACTTTGTACTTCGTCACGATTTAGTCATCCAACTTCAAGAATCGTCCCAATGGTCACTAAACTTATGTCCGTTATTTTCCGTCACTTATTGGACGAATTCCGTCTTTGACTGTATCTAGGTGGCATATGGTAAATTTATGTGAATCGTTAAATAATTAAGTGCATCTCTAGGTCAGCCAAACATTCCTTATCATTTCCAGACAAACTCCCAAGCCACCAGAAATCCTTTCCAACCACCTCCAACTCCTTGACCAAATCTATCGAAAAGCTGCTCAACCGCCACCAACTCCAAATACCCCACCTCTTCCCAATTTCCTATCCCCCCAAGCGCTTCTTAATCAAAGATAGATAAATGGTCGTAGCATAACTAGATAATTACTGTACTCATATATTTGTTTGTTGTAAATGGATGCAATGTCATACTCTCAAACAACTTCAATTAGCAGTAATTGCTTCGCAAATTCGTTCTCGTTGCCAAATAAAAGGAGCAAAAGTAATATCTATTACAGTTTTTACAAAATCAAGACATGACATTGAATTACGATTTCATTTCGCACAATTTCAAGAATCCAGTTGTTGAAAATAATGCTCCTCAGGTAAATTACTCGAAGTTGCACATGCCCAATTTCCTGGCTCTATTTATTCTAATTTTTCTTCACCACTCGTTAATAGTTCTTCCGAATGTGAAAAAAGGGAGATGCCCTTTTGTTTACAAGCATAATTTCTGATGTGGATCCTTTCCACCACCAGAGGGTTAACTCAAAGATATCCCGGTCCCAAAATGATTCTAATCTCCCTCCAACTTCCGATCCTAGGACTCCTATGCCTAGTAGAACTCTACCACAACTGTATCACTATTTTACAACAACATGGACTAGTCATAACATAAGTCCAACACTCGTATCAAGTACGACTCCTTCGGATAAGGATATTAAACTAACTTAATACTACCAGGAGTGCACTACCCATCTCTATAAATATGAGGCTCCAACCCATTATTTAGGTACGTCTTTCATTATTTTCAGTTCATAGCCTCATGCATAAATTCATTTTCTGACTTCAGTATCATAGGGGTGACGAGGACACACCTCGATCCCTTTGTTTTAGGTACCGAAAGATCTAGTTCGTACTTGATGCTACCAAAAATCGTACCTGTAGATTTTCCGAGCTTGATGACTGATGATGAGCACGAACGTGATCTTCCGATACCTGAAACAAAGGCAACGAGGTGTGTTCTCGTCGCCCCTCCGATGCTTAAGTCAGAAAGGGAAATATATGCGTGAGGCTATATGCTGAAGAACAATGAGAAAACGTACCTGAATAATGGTTCAAGGTTCTGTATTTATAGTAGTAAGTGACATTCTCCTAATTGGACTCAACTAGTTGGATGTCTTCATCTGTTGGAGTCCTGAATGGTTAAGGAGTTGGTTGAATTCCAGAATTATGCGTGAGATAGGACTCTTGTGGGAGTTAAGATTCCTAATTGCGTAGGAATTCTAAAGTGTGAACAATCGTCAGCAGTAAGGAGGAGCACATTCCCGAGGACTATGCCCGAGGACACATGTTTGCAATATGCGAAGCATCATGGAGATGTGGTCGGGCCTTGTGTCTCGAGGACGAACATGCTCGAGGACACCACAGATGGATTTACAACTTTACCAAAATTAGTCCTCGGGATATACTGATCGGGGATATTGTAAAATGTCACCATCAAAACCGATTAGCATTTCCCCAACATTTCAAAAAATAAAATAAATAAAAATTAAACCTCAAAAATCTCTTCTAATAAATTCGAACTCGCTACCAACCTTCGTTGCCATTGTCGCCAACCCTTGTAGTCTCCATCGTCACTAACACCACTACATCATGCCATTGCTACCTAAAGCTCAAGTTTTTCTTCGATGTCTTCTCTTCTTCTTTTAATTGTTCGAGATTGACATCTTAAATCAAGATATAGATTTGGATTTAAATCTAAGAGTGGATATTTATCCCAAATCTAGATCCTATGGTAGATGGTTACGTAGTGGTGCTGGGGTTGATTGTTGGTGCAGTGGTGGCAGGAGAAGGTGATGATGTTGGTGCGATGGTTTCAAGATGTTACATGTCTTTTCTTGGCCAAATAAAACACGTAATTAAAAAACAATGTTCAACATAATTGGTGGTTGAAGACAGTGGTGATGGTAGAAAATAATGTCGAACAAGGTGGTGTTAGGGTTTGGAATGAGAGTAACAAAAATGTTACCCTAGAAAGAATAGGGAAACCTTTGCGTTACTCTCTATTTATGGTAATTTTACTTGAAATTCAATTTTTTTTTTCACTTGTTTTTTATTCGATTGGTAGCAGTTGGAAGTGTTGGAAGGCGACAATGATGATGGGAATAGTGCAAGACATAATAAAAATATCACATATGTTACCCTCTAAATAACACTTATGTTACTACTCCAAAATAAGAACACATAACATGTAAAATAAGGTAAGTGATGGAGAGAAATAGCATTGAATGACAACATATTAACACATTAACACATGTAAAACGGTAACATATATGTTTACCACACAAATCATATAATAAGGAGTGCAATAACACATATTAACAGAGCAACATATTGTTAACTTAAAATGTTGTTTTAAATTAAAGATTCAAATATATTAATGTTACATTAAAACTGACACAGTAACTTATATGTTATCTTAACATGTAATTCATAGAAAATATTTTTGTAATGAAAAATTGAAATGCTGCTTTTAAATGAAAAATACGCATTTTTAAACATTATAAAAGGAGGTAAATTGTAAAATGTGATTTTTAATTAAGGTTATTTTTGAAAAAAAAAATTGTAAAACAGAGTATTTTTTAAGTTTTTGGAGAAAAATAGGATATTTTCGACGTTATCTATAAATAAGTGAACAAGAAAACCAGTCTTGACTCAATGGTGATGAGGAATGAAAAGGAAAAATCTATGGGAAAAGTAAGTAAATCCTTAGGAATGAAAAGGAAAAATCTATGGGAAAAGTAAGTAAATCCTTATTTTTTAATTATACTTTCCAAAAGTCAAGTCTTAAACTTTTATTTTTATAAATCAAGTGTGAATTCATCCCATTATATTTAATGTTAACATTTGTGACTTCCGGTTTGATTTTGTGACCTTAGATTTCAATTAAGATACATTTAAGTAAAATTTACATGAAACTATAACTTATACTGATATGCACTCAATCATTAGTATTGCCCTTGTACAATTTTACATGTCAAAATACAAGTGATTGCATAGGTCACAATTTATAATGTAATTTTATATAAAAGGTCACACTTATTATAGATCATAGTCAAAACTGAATATTTTGTGTAAGTGTTGTTTGTGACATTTTTACACGTGATTTTGATGCCATGTACAACGTTCTAATTTATGTAGGATTGGAAATACCTAATTTCCAAACACTATTGGTTCTCAAGAAAAGTCATGTCATTTGATGCTAGTAGAGCCAGGCTTGAAATTGCATCGTTGTTGTGTAAAAATAGACAAATCACACAAATTAAAAGGCATGGGAAATGAAGATATATATTGAATTTTCTATAACCAGAATATTTTACAATGGGGAGTTTCATGTATGATCTTTATGTAGATGTTCATGTAGATGAATATTGACTATGTACATGTGCGTTGGTATTTTACCATTATAATACTACGGACAACGGAATCTTTATGTTTGTCACTGCATTTTGAGATTTGTGGAATTGATGATTATAATGTATGAAAACTTATCTTTGGATTAAAAAGTTAGTATGCATGAACATAAATACTTTGATATCCACTAACTTCATGTACAACTTTGCATGTAGGTCATAGTTTATAATGTATTTAGAGCGTGTTTGGAAGGGATTTTTTGACCGTTATTTCATTATTCCAGCCATAATTTTTTATTTCTTTTCTCACAGGTAAACCCCACTTTTCTTCTAACGGTCAAAAAATCAATTCTCAAAATCCTTTCCAAATGGGACCTTAGTAGAATATATCACAGTCACAAACAAAAGGTCACATTCAATGCATTATAGGTCACGATCAGCCAGAATCATACGATATCGTCGCAGTATCCACAACAATCAAATTAGATCACAATTTTACAA